>NW_024711737.1:0-21084 GCF_018991925.1 Homarus americanus | reverse complement strand
GGGTGAAACACTGGAGGTTCTGACCAA
The DNA here is from genome assembly GCF_018991925.1 of Homarus americanus. Lineage (NCBI taxonomy): Eukaryota > Metazoa > Arthropoda > Malacostraca > Decapoda > Nephropidae > Homarus > Homarus americanus. The sequence continues at coordinate 21,057 of NW_024711737.1, read as the reverse complement.
TATTACCAGGGTGAAACACTGGAGGTCCTGACCTATAGTGCCAGGGTGAAACACTGAAGGTCCTGACCAATAGTGCCAGGGTGAAACACTGGAGGTCCTGACCTATAGTGCCAGGGTGAAACACTGAAGGTCCTGACCTATAGTGCAAGGGTGAAACACTGGAGGTCCTGACCTATAGTGCCAGGATGGAACACTGGAGGTGCTGAGGTATAGTGCCAGTGTGAAACACTTATAGTCATGACCTATAGTGCCAGGTTGAAACACTGGAGGTCCTGACCTCTAGTGCCAGGGTAAAACACTGAAGGTCCTGACCTATAGTGCCAGGGTGAAACACTGAAGGTCCTGACCTATAGTGCCAGGGTGAAACACTGGAGGTCCTGACCTATAGTGCCAGGGTGAAACACTGAAGGTCCTGACCTATAGTGCCAGGGTGAAACACTGTAGGTCCTGACCTATAGTGCCAGGATGGAACACTGCAGGTCCTGACCTATAGGGCCAGGATGGAACACTGGAGGTGCTGACCTATAGTGCCAGTGTGAAACACTTATCGTCATGACCTATAGTGCCAGGGTGAAACACTGGATGTCCTGAACTCTAGTGCCAGGGTAAAACACTGGACGTCCTGACCTATAGTGCCAGGGTGAAACACTGGAGGTGCTGACATATAGTGCCAGTGTGAAACAGTGGAGGTCCTGACTTATAGTGCCAGTGTCAAACACTGGAGGTTCCTAACCTATAGTTCCAGGATGGAACACTGGAGGTCCTGACCTCTACTGCCAGTGTGAAACACTGGAGGCCCTGACCTACAATGGCAGGATGGAACACTGGAGGTCCTGACCTCTAGTGCCAGGGTGAATCACTGGAGGTGCTGACTTATAGTACCTGGATGGAACACTGGAGGTGCGAACCTATAGTGCAAGTGTGAAACACTGGAGGTCCTGACCTATAGTGCCAGGATGGAACACTGGAGGTGCTGACGTATAGTGCCAGTGTGAAACACTGGAGGTCCTGACCAATAGTGCCAGGGTGAAACACTGGAGGTCCTGACTTATAGTGCCAGGGTGAAACACTGAAGGTCCTGACCTACAGTATAGTACCAGGGTGAAACACTGGAGGTCCTGACCTATAGTGCCAGGATGGAACACTGGAGTTCCTGACCTATAGGGCCAGGATGGAACACTGGAGGTGCTGACCTATAGTGCCAGTGTGAAACACTTAAGGTCATGACCTATACTGCCAGGGTGAAACACTGGAGGTCCTGACCTCTAGTGCCAGGGTAAAAGACTGGACGTCCTGACCTATAGTGCCATGGTGAAACACTGGAGGTGCTGACGTATAGTGCCAGTGTGAAACATTGGAGGCCCTGACTTATAGTGCCAGTGTGAAACACTGGAGGTCCTGACCTATAGTGCCAGGATGGAACACTGGAGGTCCTGACCTATAGTGCCAGGATGGAACACTAGAGGTGCTGACATATAGTGCCATTGTGAAACACTGGAGGTCATGAACTCTAGTGCTAGGGTAAACCACTGGAGGTCCTGACCTCTAGTGCCAGAGTGAAACACTGGAGGTCCTGACTTCAAGTGCCAGTGTGAAACACTAGAGGTCCTGACCTATAGTACCAAAGTGAAACACTGAAGGTCCTGACCTATAGTGCCAGGGTGAAACACTGGAGGACCTAACCTATAGTGCCAGGGTGAAGCACTGGAGGTCCTGTCCTATAGTGCCAGGGTGAAACACTGGAGGTCCTGACCTATAGTGCCAGGGTGAAACACTGGAGGTCCTGACCGATATTGCAGGGGGAAACACTGGAGGTCCTACCCTATAGTGCCAGGATGAAACACTGGAGGTCTTGTCCTATAGTGCCAGGGTGAAACACTGAAGGTCCTGACCTTTGGTGCAAGTGTGAAACACTGGAGGTCCTGACCTGTAGTGCGAGGGTAAAACACGGGAGGTCCTGGACTACAGTACCAGAATGAAACACGGAAGATCCTGCCCTCTAGTACCAGGGTGAAGCACTGGAGGTCCTATCTTCTAGTGACAGGATGGTACACTGGAGGTCCGGACCTATAGTGCCAGAGTGAAACACTGGAGATCCTGACCTATAGTACCAAAGTGAAACACTGAAGGTCCTGACCTATAGTGCCAGGGTGAAACACTGGAGGACCTGACCTATAGTGCCAGGGTGAAGCACTGGAGGTCCTGTCCTATAGTGCCAGGGTAAAACATGGGAGGTCCTCATCTATAGTCAAAGGGTGAAACAAGGGAGGTCCTGACCTATATTGCAGGGTGAAACACTGGAGGCTCCTGACCTATAGTGCCAGGGTGAAACACTGGAGGTTCTAAACTCTAGTGAAGAGTGAAACACCGGAGGTCCTGACCTCTAGTACCAGGGTGACACACTGTAGGTCGTGACCTATCTTGCCAGGGTGAAACACTGGAGGTCCTAACCTATAGTGCCAGAGTGAAACGCTGGAGGTCCTAACCTCTAGTGCCAGAGTGAAACGCTGGAGGTCCTAACCTCTAGTGCCAGAGTGAAACACTGAAGGTCCTGACTTATAGGGCCAGAGTGAAACACTGGAGGTTGTGACCTATAGTGCCAGAGCGAAACACTGGAGTTCCTGACCTATAGTGCCAGGGTGAAACACTGGAGGTTGTGACCTATAGTGCCAGAGTGAAACACTGGAGGTCCTGACTTCTAGTGCCAGAGTGAAACACTGGAGTCCCTGACTCCTAGTGAAAGTGTGAAACACTGGAGGTCCTGACCTATAGTGCCAGGATGAAACCCTGCTGATCCTGACCTATAGTACCGGGGCGAAACACTGGAGGTCGTGACCTATAGTGCCAGGGTGAAACATGGGAGATCGTGACCTATAGTGCCAGGATGAAATACTGGAGTTCCTGACCTATAGTGCAAGAGTGAAACACTGGAGGTCCTGACCTATACTGCCCAGGTGAAACACTGAAGGTCATGACCTATAGTGCCAGGGTGAAACACTGGAGGTCCTAACCTATAGTGCCAGGGTGAAACACTGAAGGTCCTGACTTATAGTGCCAGAGTGAAACACTGGAGGTCCTGACCTATAGTGCCAGGGTAAAACGCGGGAGGTCCTCACCTATAGTCCCAGGGTGAAACAAAGGAGGTCCTGACCTATAGTGCCATGGTGAAAAACTGGAGGTCGTGACCTATAGTGCCAGGGTAAAACACTGGAGGTCCTGCCCTATAGTTCCAGAGTGAAACATTGTAGTTTCTGACCTATAGTGCCAGGGAGAAACACTGGAGATCCTGACCTATAGTGCCAGGGTGAAACACTGGAGGTCCTGACCTATGGTGCTGATGTGAAACACTGGAGGTCCAGTTCTATAGTGCCAGGATGAAACACTGGAGGTCCTGATCTATAGTGCCAGGGTGAAACACTGGATGTCCTGACCTCTAGTGCCAGGGTGAAACACTGGAGGTCCTGACTTCTAATGCCAGAGTGAAACACGGGAGGTCCTGACCTCTAGTACCATTGTGAAACACTGGAGGTTCCTAACCTCTAGTGCCAGGGTGAAACACTGGAGGTCCTGACCTATAGTGCCAGGGTGAAACACTCGAGGTCCTGACCTATAGTGCCAGGGTGAAACAGTGGAGGTCCTGACCTATAGTGCCAGGGTGAAACACTGGAGGTCGTGACCTATAGTGGCAGGGTGAAACACTCGAGGTCCTGACCTATAGTGCCGGGGTGAAACACTGGAGGTTGTGACCTTTAGTACCAGGGTGAAACACTGGAGGTCCTGACCTATAGTACCAGGGTGAAACACTGGGGGTCCTGACCTATAGTGCCAGGGTGAAACACAGGAGGCTGTGACCTTTAGTACCAGGGTGAAACACTGGAGGTCCTGACCTATAGTACCAGGGTGAAACACTGGAGGTTGTGACCTTTAGTACCAGGGTGAAACACTGGAGGTCCTGACCTATAGTACCAGGGTGAAACACTGGGGGTCCTGACCTATAGTGCCATGATGGAACACTGGATGTCCTGATCTATATTGTCAGAATGGAACACTGGAGGTGCTGACATACAGTGCCAGTGTGAAAAACTGAAGGTCCTGACCTATATTGCCAGGGTTAAACACTGGAGGTCCTGACCTCTAGTGCCAGGGTAAAACACTATACGTCCTGACCTATAATGCCAGGGTAAAACACCGGAGGTCCTGATCTATAGTGCCAGGATAAAACACTGGAGGTCCTGACCTATAGTGTCAGTGTTTAACACTGAAGGTCCTGACCTATAGTGCCAGGATGGAAGAAAGGAGGTCGTGACTTCTAGTGCCAGAGTGAAACACTAGAGGTCGTGACTTCCAGTACCAGTGTGAAACACTGGAGGTCCTGACCTATAATGCCAGTGTGAAACACTGGAGGTCCTGACTTCTAGTTCCACTGTGAAACACTGGAGGTCCTCACCTATAGTGCCAGGATGGAACACTGGAGGCCCTGACCTCTAGTGCCAGAGTGAAACACTGGAGGTCCTGACTTCTGGGGCCAGTGTGAAATACTGAAGGTCCTGACCTATAGTGCCAGGATGGAACACTGGACGTCCTGACCTCTAGTGCCAGTGTGAGACACTTGAGGTGCAGACCTATAGTGCCAGAATGGAACACTGGAGATGCTCACCTATAGTGCCAGGATGGAACAATGGATGTTCTGACCCATAGTGCCAGGATGAATCACTGGAGGTCCTGACCTATAGTACCAGGATGGAACACTGGAGGTCCTGACCTATAGGGCCAGGATGGAACACTGGAGGTGCTGACCTATAGTGCCAGTGTGAAACACTTAAGGTCATAACCTATAGTGCCAGGGTGAAACGCTGGAGGTCCTGACCTCTAGTGCCAGGGTAAAACACTGGACGTCCTGACCTATAGTGCCAGGGTGAAACACTGGATGTGCTGACGTATAGTGCCAGTGTAAAATAGTGGAGGTCCTGACTTATAGTGCCAGTGTGAAACACTGGAGGTCCTGACCTATAGTGCCAGGATGGAACACTGGAGCTCCTGACCTATAGTGCCAGGATGGAACACTGGAGGTGCTGACCTATAGTGCCAGTGTGAAACACTGGAGGTTTTGACCTTTAGTGGCAGGGTAACCCACTGGAGGTCCTGACCTCTAGTGCCAGAGTGAAACACTGAAGGTCCTGACCTATAATGCCAGCCTGAAACACTGGCGGTCCTGACTTCTAGTGCCAGTGTCAAACTCTGCAGGTCCTGACCCATAGTTCCAGGATGGAACACTGGAGGTCCTGACCTCTAGTGCCAGGGTGAAACACTGGAGGCCCTGACCTATCGTGCTAGTGTGAAACACTGAAGGTCCTGACCTACAGTGCCAAGAATGAACACTGGAGGTCCTGACCTCTAGTGCCAGGGTGAAACACTGGAGTACCTGACCTATAGTGCCAGGATGGAACACTGGAGGACCTGACCTATAGTGCCAGGATGGAACACTGGAGGTCCTGACCTATAGTGCCAGGATGGATCACTGGAGGTGCTCACCTATAGTGCTAGTGTGTGAAACACTGGGTGCGACTTCTAGTGCCAGGATGGAACACTGGAGAGTGCTCTCACCTATAGCAGGATGGAACACTGGGAGTCCTGATCCTATAGTGCCACTATGGAACCTGGAGGTCTGAGCCTGTAGTGCCAGGGTGAAACACAGGAGATCATCTGACCTATAGTGCCAGGTTGAACACTGGAGTTCCTGACCTATAGTGCCAGAGTGAAACACTGGAGGTCCTGACCTATAGTGCCAGGGTGAAACACAGGAGGTCCTGACCTATAGTGCCAGGGTGGAACACTGGAGGGCCTGACCTATAGTGCCAGGATGGAACACTCTAGGTGCTGACCTATAGTGCCAGTGTGAAACACTGGAGGTCCTGACCTATAGTGCCGGGGTGAAAAATTGGAGGTCCTGTCCTCTAGTGCCATTGTAAAACACTGGAGGTCCTAACTTCTACTACCAGTGTGAAACACTGGAGGTCCTGAACTATAGTGCCAGGATGAAACACTGGAGGTCCTAACCTACAGTGCCAGGGTGAAACACTGGAGGTCCTGACCTATAGTGCAAGGGTGAAACACTGGAGGTCCTGACCTATAGTGCCAGTGTGAAACACTGACGCTCCTAACCTATAGTGCCAGGATGAATCACTGGAGGTCCTGACTTCTAGTGCCAGAGTGAAACACTGGAGGTCGTGACTTCTAGGGCCAGGGTGAAACACTGGAGGTCCTGACCTCTAGTGCCAGAGTGAAACACTGAAGGTCCTGACCTATAATGCCAGACTGAAACACTGGAGGTTCTGACTTCTAGTGCCAGTGTCAAACTCTGCAGGTCCTGACCCATAGTTCCAGGATGGAACACTGGAGGTCCTGACCTCTAGTGCCAGGGTGAAACACTGGAGGTCCTGACCTATCGTGCTAGTGTGAAACACTGAAGGTCCTGACCTACAGTGCCAAGAAGGAACACTGGAGGACCTGACCTCTAGTGCCAGGATGGAACACTGGAGGACCTGACCTATAGTGCCAGGATGGAACACTGGAGGTCCTGACCTATAGTGCCAGGATGGATCACTGGAGGTGCTCACCTATAGTGCTAGTGTGAAACACTGGAGGTACTGACCTATGGTGCCAGGATGGAACACTGGAGGTGCTCACCTATAGTGCCAGGATGGAACACTGGAGGTCCTGATCTATAGTGCCAGTGTGAAACACTGGAGGTCTGACTGTAGTGCCAGGGTGAAACACAGGAGATCGTGACCTATAGTGCCAGGTTGGTTACTGGGTTCATGACCTATAGTGCCAGAGTGTGAAACACTGGAGGTCCTGACCTATAATGCCAGTGTGAAACACTGGAGGTCCTGACTTCTAGTTCCACTGTGAAACACTGGAGGTCCTGACCTATAGTGCCAGGATGGAACACTCTAGGTGCTGACCTATAGTGCCAGTGTGAAACACTGGAGGTCCTGACCTATAGTGCCGGGGTGAAAAATTGGAGGTCCTGTCCTCTAGTGCCAGTGTAAAACACTGGAGGTCCTAACTTCTACTACCAGTGTGAAACACTGGAGGTCCTGAACTATAGTGCCAGGATGAAACACTGGAGGTCCTAACCTACAGTGCCAGGGTGAAACACTGGAGGTCCTGACCTATAGTGCCAGGGTGAAACACTGGAGGTCCTGACCTATAGTGCCAGGATAAGATCACTGGAGGTCTGATGACTTCTAGTGCCAGAGTGAAACACTTGAGTCTCGTGACTTCTAGGGCCAGGGTGAAACACTGGAGGTCTGACCTCCTAGTGCCAGAAGAAACACTGAAGGTCCTGACCTATAATGCCAGGCTAAACACTGGAGGTCCTGACTTCTAGTGCAGTGTCAAACTCTGCAGGTCTGACGCCCATAGTTCCCAGGATGGGAACACTGGAGTCCCCAACCTCTAGTGCCAGGAGTGAAACACTGGGAGGTCTGACCTATCGTGCTGAGTGTGGCAAACACTGAAGGTCCTGACCTACAGTGCCAAGAAGGAACACTGGAGGACTGAGCCTCTAGTGCCAGGGTGGCTGGAGTGCCTGACCTATAGTGCCAGGATGGAACACTAGAGGACCTGACCTATAGTGCCAGGATGGAACACTGGGTCTGACCTCAGTGCCAGGATGGATCACTGGAGGTGCTCACCTATAGTGCTAATTATGTGAAACACTGGAGGTACTGAAGCCTATGGTGCCAGGATGGAACACTGGAATTTTCCACCTAGTGCCAGGATGGAACACTGGAGGTCCTGATCTATATAGCCACTATGGACCACTGGAGGTCCTGACCTATAGTGCCAGGGTGAAAAACGGGAGATCGTGACCTATAGTGCCAGGTTGAACACTGGAGTTCCTGACCTATAGTGCCAAAGTGAAACACTGGAGGTCCTGACCTATAGTGACAGGGTGAAACACTGGAGGTCCTGACCTATAGTGCCAGGATGGAACACTGGAGGTCCTGACCTATAGTGCCAGTCTGGAACACTCTAGGTGCTGACCTATAGTGCCAGTGTGAAACACTGGAGGTCCTGACTTATAGTGCCAGGGTGAAAAATTGGAGGTTCTGTCCTCTAGTGCCATTGTAAATCACTGGAGGTCCTGAACTATAGTGCCAGGATGAAACACTGGAGGTCCTGACCTATAGTGCAAGGGTGAAACACTGGAGGTCCTGACCTATAGTGCCAGTGTGAAACACTGACGCTCCAAACCTATAGTGCCAGGATGAATCACTGGAGGTCCTGACTTCTAGTGCCAGAGTAAAACACTGGAGGTCGTGACTTCTAGGGCCAGTGTGAAATACTGAAGGTCCTGACCTATAGTGCCAGGATGGAACACTGGACGTCCTAACCTCTAGTGCCAGGGTGAAACACTGGAGGTTCTTACCTATAGTGCCAGGGTGAAACACTGGATGTCCTGACCAATAGTCCCAGGATGGAACACTGGAGGTCCTGACCTATAGGGCCAGGATGGAACACTGGAGGTGCTGACCTATAGTGCCAGTGTGAAACACTTAAGGTCATGACCTATAGGGCCAGGGTGAAACACTGGAGGTCCTGACGTCTATTGCCAGGGTAAAACACTGGACGTCCTGACCTATAGTGCCAGGGTGAAACACTGGAGGTGCTGACGTATAGTGCCAGTGTGAAACAGTGGAGGTCCTGACGTATAGTGCCAGTGTGAAACACTGGAGGTCCTTACCTATAGTGCCAGGATGGAACACTGGAGCTCCTGACCTATAGTGCCAGGATGGAACACTGGAGGTGCTGACCTATAGTGCCAGTGTGAAACACTGGAGGTCTTGACCTGAATCGGCTGCTTGTCCAATTAACCAGTCCGTTCACACATATTTATATTTGGGTTTTAAGTAACGAAACCCAAACGGTAGTTCCTTTGTTTGATTATAAAAAGGTTGTATATATAATTCCTGAGTGTATATCAACCGTAAGTCTCACTGTCTAGGAGTGAATGAGAAAGGGACGGCGTTTATGTATGATAAACGTTTGGTCACGTCCTTTCGATATGAGTTGAGGTGAGCTACTGAAGCTTAGGGGCATCGCAGTGCGTGCTTACAGAAATGCTGAGCTATGGGTCTCGCCCTCTTGGGTAAGTTGCCCGCTCACGTGTCAATCTCATGTCTTACTCATAGACAGTGGAAAGTTACAGGGTGGTGAATCTGAATATAATATCAGATGTATTGACCCATTTATATAATACGTTCTGTTGATGAGACACGGGCCTATTACATCGCTCGGTCACCTACCAGCCGAGCTCCGTGAGGCCTAAATAACTCACAGAGTATAGTACATCCTAGACAACCCTAACCATGTTATAAACAGATATGTAGACACTAAGCTGGGGAAATTACTGTAGGGGTATTCTCTACTACAGGGGACCTAGACTTTTGTGTCGTACGGGTTAGTATGTTATGAACAATGTTGAATTTGGATGATACTGCCCAGTAATAACAGAACAGGAACATTATTGCCAGAATTAACAGAATAGAGGGAATCGTAAGACTTGGTAGTGCAAATTCCCGTGACAGATAAAATGGCAAGTTATTATTCAAATCAGCAAAATGTGTCTCGTTCAAGAAAGCTAACACTTTTAATTTCTCTGATACTATTTGAATATCCTTGATAGTGAAATTCATTACAGGAAGTGGAATTAAAGCAGACTTGCGTTTTCGATTTAACGCAAAATGCTGATGAGTAGGCAAGGTCCGTAATGTACTACAAGTGATTTCACAGTAATCAGGAGCCTTGTAATGCCCTTTCACAACTAGCTGCTTAACACCATTTTGGCATTTTAAAATTACAGTAGTGAGATTTGAAAAGAACAAATACTGCACATTGTGAAGGTGAGCGTGGAACACAGTCTTTAGACTAACTGGCCTATAACTGCATTGCGCTAACGCTGTGCGTACATTTGGTTGTATGACTGCCAATTCACATATTCCCTCTGCAGCAGGAATAAATGCAAACAATGTAGGCTGGACATACGTGTAGGTGTAGATAAGACGACTTACACCGTGACAGTACCTCAGAATCCTCTATTGATAACAATGAATATTCTTCATCTACTAAGAAAGTTCTTTAGGCCTATCTAGGGTATACAGTGTGTCGTTCACAAACCAGGGGAAGGGTTCTAAATGCCATGCATTAAACTCATGTTGCCCTCGCATAGGAATGTGGATCAGAATTGCATTGTGCGTGAGGGTTGACTCCAACAGTGGGTAATGATATTGAACCTCATTGTCATTGAAAATAGGAGTTAAATGATACTGCAACTTGGCTATTTTTAAAGCTTCAAGAAGCGTCTGCACAGGCACAAGCTTCGCGTCCACACGTCCTATCCCGGCATCTACAATGCTGTCTATTAGTTCATTTTTAGAGGTTACAATTTTATGAACTGAAATTTCAGCAGCATGCAAATATTCTGTGAAGTAAAGGAGCCATTCTAACGTCGGATTGCTTTCTGTAACCTAGTAACAATCCTCGAAACTTGGTTAGACTCCATTATGATTGCATTAACCTTTGATTCTAGAGCAGTAATCGCGTGAAAGGTTTGAGAAATAACACGATTCTGTTGAGATACAGCTTGAGCGACAACGCTCATGAAACTATTGTCGAATTCATCGAAGCTGTGCTGAGACCATGAAGAATGTCCAATGCTGATTGTAGTTGGCCGTCGACGTTTTCCATCTGACGCGAAAGTACGAGTTAACTTCTACTCGCAGAACGTAGTTTCATACAATAGTCATTTGGTACATTTTGCTTCTGAACAGTCTGTAAGGATGTATCAATCACATTATCATCAACTTGAGGTAAGACATTTATCTGGGTCTTCTTCAGACGATCCGCGTGCACGACATCTGCGATCTGTGCATTAGGCTTCCATATTTTGAATTTGTTGCCTGCTTCTTTTGAGATTATGCGGAATGTACCAGAAAATTTCGCCGAAAGTTTGGAGTTCCTTTCAGGTTCCTGTAACATAACAGCGTCCCCAACGTTCAGTGCGATAGGTTTAGCATGTTTATGTTGTTTGATGATCATTTCGGCGCGTGACGCCGCTAGCTGTGATCGTACTTGGTTATGAATTTCTGTAAAGACATGAATTTGTTTTGCCGCAAAATCATCCGTATTATATACCGGGTATGGCGCCTCTGTGAGGATGTCGTAAGGCAGACGTTTATCTGTGCCATAGACAATATAGTAGGGTGTTTTGCCCGTAGAGCTATTAACTGACCCATTAATCGACGCTGCAACCTGCGGTAACCAATCCTCCCATGCGTATTGAAAACCATTAACGATTGGACGCAGTATTTCTAGGATTTTACGATTGGTTCTTTCAACAAGGCCATTAGCCGTGGATGATAAGCTGTCACAAAAGTTTGTTTAATTCCATATTGTAAACATATACGCTCTATTAGCTCATTCTTGAACTCTGTTCCATTATCAGAGAGTAGAACTTTAGGCGTAGTATATGGACATATGAGATTCATCACTAATGCATAGGCTACTGCTTCGGCCGTTTTGCTTTTTAGTGGGACCAAGACCACGAACCTGGAAAAATGATCCACACACACTAAGACGTATCCTGATCCCTGATGACTCATTGGGAGTTATAACACATCAACAGCGACTATGTCAAACGGACGGTCTGGTGTAGGATATTGTAGAATCGGGGCAGGTGGTCCTGTCGATCTTTTATGTTGAGCACATGCCAAACAATTAGCTATGTGTAATCCTATGTCTTTCTTCATAGTGTTCCAGAAATACTTCTTTCGTAATTCCGCTAAGCATTTATCACGACCTTGGTGACCTGCTTGTGGGACATCGTGGAACAATGTCATTACTGCTTTGCGCAACGTGTCAGGTACGACTATTTGAGACACATTACCCTCAGGAGATTTTCTCGTCCTATTGAGTATGTTATGTCGTAATTCAGACTGACTTAAGGGAAGAAATAACTTGGGGAGTTTAACATCCTCGCCCGATTCGAGAGCAAAAATAACAGCTGACCAATATGGGTCGCGTCGTTGCTCATCTTCCAGCTGCGAAAGAGTGAATGTTGATACAGGCATAACTGGTGCTATATTTCTTGACTGAGCGTCGGCGACAACATTCGCCCTCCCAGGTAAATACCTAAATTCGGGGACAAACTCTTGAATTGTCAGATACCAGCGTGCTAATCTGCCTGATAAGTTTCTGCCATGGAACAGTTCGGTGACTGCCGCATGATCAGTAAAAACAGTTATCTTGTAGCCAAAGATAATGTCTTTGAACTTCTGAAGTGCCCACACAACGGCTAACGTTTCTATGTCGTCGCCGAATAACGTGTTTCAGCATCGATTAGTTTGCGATTTGCAAATGCTATCACTCTAAACTTCCCACGCGTGTCCTCTTGCATGAGCACTGCTCCGACTCCAATTCCGGGAGCGTCAGTACAGAGAGTGAAAGGTTGAGTGTAGTCTGGGAATGCTAGAACCGGGGCATTGGTTAGCGCTGTCTTCAATGCCGTAATACTTTCCTCGTGTTCAGCATCCTATATAAACACTGCATCTTTTTTTTTTGAGCAACCTCGTTCGGGGCGATGCTAATGTTGTATAGTCCTTGATAAAGGAACGATTATAACCAGATAATCCGAGAAGGCTACGCACATGATCATTTGAGGTAGGACGCGGGAACTGAGATACAGCTTTGACTTTATCATTAACTGTATGTATGCCCTCACCGTCAACTACATGACCAAGGAAATGGATTCTGGATTTTAAAAACTCGCACTTTGAGAGTTTTATTTTGAGTCCTGCTGTGGAAAGTTTGGCCAAAACTTCACGCAGTTTTATCAGATGGGAATCGGCGTCCTTACTGACTACTATTAGATCATCCAAATAAGCGCAGACTGTGTTACCAATTAGTCCGGCAAACAGGGTGTTGATCATTTACGCGCCTGAAATCTATGACAGGGCGCCATCCACCATCTTTTTCGGGACGAGGAATAATGGGCTATTAAAGGGGGATTTTGAGTGTCTAATGACATTCTCATCTAACATACCCTGTACCATATCTTGCACTACAGCGCGCTGGCTATGAGTTAGTCTATAAGCTGGTACGTAAATAGGGTTGGTTCCTTCCTTTAACGCTATATGATGGGATGTTAAATCTGTCTGACCTAGCGTTTCCCCTGGCAAGGCTACTATTTCTGGAGTCGGCAAGCAGCTCTAACAGGCGTGTCTTGCCCTGAGGATGATCGATCACCTTGACATGTGGTGTTATTTGATCTATCCTGGCCAGTCGAGTCTGTTGGCAATTCGCAACAATACCTCGAATTAGGAATTTATTTGGTTGCACTTCGACATTGTTGTGATATCTAGAAAATCACACACATAACATCCTTTCTTTAATTTCTTGATAATGTGAAATCGCTCCCGCAATCCCGTAGACTTGTGTGTGTGTGTCTCACAGTAGACACAGCTGATTCCAAGGTCCGGTGATTGGGTCAATGCTCACAAAAATCCTGAGTACAGCAAACCGCCGCTAATTGTTACACAACGTCATCCACAACACCATACCTCAGAATGCTGAGACCATCTCTCAGACCGGATGTGTCATCATCACTAGGGTGGGTGCTGGGTGCTGGTAACTGGGGGTTGTTCACGCCATACGAAAGAATTTTGTTGACAGGATGTTGATTGATGACTAGTCTCAACAACTGCAGTCACGTCCTGTCACACCCTGGGCAGTGAACGAATCATTTGCAGAAACTAATGTTCACTTTAGCTCACAGGATTTTTGCGTTGGTGAATTCCTCATTCTGGTAATGGAGAGTACTCTTCAACATTGCAGGTACTATCTTCCAACTCTTGCTGCTGTAATCACGCTGGGAAGGTGTGTGGTTGAGGTCGAGAGATATCTCTGACGCATGATCCGCCTTCCTCTTAATAGGATTGGTAGACAACACCTTCGTCCTAGCGGTGAGCATAGGTTCAGAATGACTCATTGCTGTGTAGGAAACACCTTTAAACGTAACACTATTATTACGTGGATGAACATCTATCATGTTCTTTCGAAGAGTTGGTAGACCAAGTAACCCGTCAGCTGGCAAAATGAACTGCTGAACTATATAAAAGTCCGCGTAGAAGGGCGTACCACGTCTTGAGAATCTGAGTGGTAACGTCACCATTCCTTTGATGCTCAGCTGAGTACCTGAAACTCCTTCGAGCTCAGCGTTACTAGGCCTCCATTTGAATTTGCGGTGAGGGAATTTACGTTGTAACTCGTGATATGATGTCAAGGCCAATACATTAGCGCAAGCACCTGTGTCTATATCAAGAGCCAATCTGGTATTATCCACTCTCACCGGTACTGACAACACTTCCACTTTTCTAAGCGCCGCTATAGAAGTGTTGTAAGGAGGGGCGGGGATTTCCCTATCTATCCCTCTCCTTGGTGTAGTGTGCGCTGGTCTTCCCCCGATGACTTGTCCTGGGGACGTTTCTGCTTGCGCCTATACGACACCTCCGTTTCACTTAGGTCCACTCCCCTAGCTTTTATTAGAATATCGCACTCATGTGAACTATGAGATGTCGATTTGTGAAGAGCGCACCATTTGCGCGCTGTCTGGGTAGGAGGAGGAGGTGCTGCTTTAGCTCCCTCTCTGTTTGACCTTGAGAATGGCTTTGCACCGGGTGTGGCTTTGTTTGCACTATTACCTCGGAGCTGAAAACAATCTTCCATTACGTGGCCACGTTTATTACAATGTGCGCATCGTAACGATGTTTTCTGTTTATATGTTAGGCGGGGAGGAGCGATCGGAGCAAAGTGTGTCGCGTAAGGAGTCTGGGAGTGAAGCATCTGTGGCATCTGTGACGGCTGGCCCAGCTGTGACCTACCCCCAATAATCCCAATTAGCGTTCGCTTGAACTTTTCATAGTCAGGGCTTTGTAAACCAAACGCATTTAAACGACTGCCTGCATAGGAACCCTGCGTTATATGGGAACGTACATATGCTTTCTTATCTTCGTCAGTCGTTATGTGACTATTGCGCATGCTATCTTCACATGCACGAATAAAATGTGCGACCCTATAATCGTCTTGTCCCGTGAAATTTCGAACATAATCGCCGCGCTGCATGATATTAATGACAGTATCAGCTGTAGGTGTGTTAGTGAGGGTGTGAGGGTTAGACGAAGCCATTTTAGTGTTAGTATTAAGCAAATTAGTATTCTTACTCTTAACAGAAGGCTGGGTTAATAAGGTTGTTACCGATTTAGCAACAGACACACTATCACCTGTAACAGGGGTAACTGCTTTAGTATACTTAGGTGAGGTACTATAGTGATTACCAGACCGTAGGGTACGACGGTTTAAGTCGTCAAATGATTCGTCTATAACTTTCTCACTGCTTCCTACCGACTCATTTAACTGTGTTCCATACTCAAAATCTATGTCAGTCTGGGCTTGATCATTGATGAGTTGGTTATCAGCAAATAGTTGCGCTAGGCGTTCGATTTCATCTACATTAGACATGGGAAACTTAGAAATTATCTATTAGCCCCCTTGGGTCAATGAATACTTAACAGTAAGTAGATCACTTGCCTCTCATTTACAAGACAATGAATATTAATTGTAGTTAATTTTTAAACTATCAATAAGAAGACAGACACTTACAACTACTGTAAATTATAGGATTTCAATACATT
This sequence comes from Homarus americanus, assembly GCF_018991925.1. Taxonomy (NCBI): domain Eukaryota; kingdom Metazoa; phylum Arthropoda; class Malacostraca; order Decapoda; family Nephropidae; genus Homarus; species Homarus americanus. The sequence goes on along the minus strand of NW_024711737.1, from coordinate 5,302 downwards.
AATCTTACATTCGACACTTTATCATTGAAATAATCCTATCCGACGAACCTATGGGTGTGAAGATATCTCTCGAACGTGTTCATGTGTGTAAAACTATGTAATTTAAATACCTATTTATACAGAGTAGTACGTCTGTATAGAAAATGTGAATCCTTCAAAAGTTCTGAGTGGAGTGGTGGGTGGGGTGTGGGCGTTGCCTCTCCCTAGGATGCGCGCGCTGCTGCTGGTTTCCTTGGCAACGAGATGACGCTTCTGCTTTGGTGAGAGACGAGTCCACTTGATTTAGGTGAGTTCCTCCTCCGGCGATCAGAAAACAGATGATTGGTTATCACACTCGTCGTTCGCTGGCGAAAACTGCCGTGTGCTAATTCTTTCACAGTTCCACGTATATATGGAGATCTGTATGATGACACCGGAATTCGTAATTCGCGCTGACGACACGACAATACTGCTCAGCTGCTAGTGAAATACCAATTGAATTCCAGGTTACGAAACTGTTGTTCAACACTGCAACACTGTAATGTCTAGGGAATGCTGAGTGGAGTCTATCTCAACCGGCTCAATCTGGATATGTACCAACAGGCTGTAATATTTGTATATTACGAATTCTGCACGTATTTGTATGTGACAGAGATAAGGAGTGCTCACTACATATCGTCTCAATACGGGATATAGTTTTAAACACTCGGATTATGTAACGCGTCACTGCTGTGTGGTTTCTTGTTTTTCACAAGACACAGACGGATGATACGACTACCAGTTTGAAGAATCCGTACACACCGCTGCCACCTATATGAATCGGCTGCTTGTCCAATTAACCAGTCCGTTCACACATATTTATATTTGGGTTTTAAGTAACGAAACCCAAACGGTAGTTCCTTTGTTTTATTATAAAAGGTTGTATATATAATTCCTGAGTGTATATCAACCGTAAGTCTCACTGTCTAGGAGTGAATGAGAAAGGGACGGCGTTTATGTATGATAAACGTTTGGTCACGTCCTTTCGATATGAGTTGAGGTGAGCTACTGAAGCTTAGGGGCATCGCAGTGCGTGCTTACAGGAATGCTGAGCTATGGGTCTCGCCCTCTTGGGTAAGTTGCCCGCTCACGTGTCAATCTCATGTCTTACTCATAGACAGTGGAAAGTTACAGGGTGGTGAATCTGAATATAATATCAGATGTATTGACCCATTTATATAATACGTTCTGTTGATGAGACAGGGGCCTATTACAACGGTTTATTGAAAGAGCTTGGCAGCCAGAAGGCTGAAAATATACAGTTACATATTTGGGGAATGGGTTACGAATTACAAATAATATACAAGTAACATGAGTGACACAAATAAGACATATAATAACTAGATGGGGAAAAGCTCAAACTACAGTTCATTTCAACATAGTGACAGTGCAAGGAGTAGTGTTTACTGGGAGTGAATACACTGATTTATTACAAGTTATTGATAATTTTTACAATGGTTGGGACTGGGCTGTTCTTATAGCGATCAGTTCGTGCACGTATGGGCTGGATGCGGTTGTGGTGTCGAACAGCAATTCTCGGGACTAGGGATCTCAGGTAGTAGGAGCCGGTGTCGGGGATGGTGTAGAAGCTTCTTACCAAATTTGCAGATGAGGTCGTGGTGATGGTCAGTGAGAGTCGAAAGGGTCAGTGTGTTGAGCGCTTCTTGATATGTGGAGTAGGAAGGGGAGAGAATAATCTTGTAGTGATGATGGATGGTGTTATATGTAGTGATGATGGATGGTGTTATATGTAGTGACGATGGATGGTGTTATATGTTGTGACGATGGATGATGTTATATGTAGTGATGATGGGTGGTGTTATATGTAGTGATGATTAGTCAATAAAATAATAACAGTTTAATGCTAAAAAAATATACTTTGTTGTACCGTTGTAGTGAAAAACATGGTGGAACTTACATACACCGTTAATGAACTATTGGTGGAAGAAGAAGTTTTGGGGACTGAACAGTGAGACAATGTGGAGCCTCCCGGAGGGTGGCGTCCTACCGTGGCTTAGCGAATGAGCCGCCCGAAGGGCGGCGTTTCTGCTCGTATATTATATAGTTAACAAGTAGAAATTTTCCCCAAAGGTTAGCAACCTTGAGGGCGACAATGAGCAAACATCACCCTGTACACAAGAAAGTGTGGATAGCGGTAGCGTATCTGAAGTACAGATCCCCAAATTATAATTTATTAAATCCCAGAAATTTAAGTTTCTTAATAAAACCACGCACTCGAGTCTAGCCACCTCCTTTGTCATGGTGCACTTCAATTATGGTGACATCGAGTGGTGCACTGAAAATAAACCGGATGATAATAATAACCCAGCCACTCGTTTCGTAGACATTCTGATATCTGAGAAACACTATCCTATTCCAACATGAAAAGGGTAAAGGAAATCCTGCGGAAGACCCCGTGATCGTCAAGAAGTTGACTTCCTCAGTGATGACCAGCTGGCGACCAGTAACACAAATCGGTTATCACAGGCAATTTATGAGACGGCAGTTCGCAAACCTGAGTTTTGCTTCAATATGTATTATCACACCATCTACCAAAGAATAGTAAAGAAATATCATTTTAGAATTTTCACAAATTAAATATGTTACTGATTTAAATACTAATACGTTTTCTATAACTGGTAAATCAATTTTCATGGGTAACTTGTCTATTCTCTAAAATCACGAACTTTTAATGCAGTTAATCTCTCCTTTTACAGGAGATAAAGCAGAGCGATTATCTGTCATTCATAATCTGCCCCCAAAGGCTCTCTCCTTCCCTGTCCTAAATGTCTCACATTAGTTCAACACAATACGTACGGCCTGTGTGCAATCCCTCCATCATTCTTGATAATGTTGTCAAGGGCTATTTTGAAGCCCAGTACTGTTCTTGATTCCTCAGCTTGGTCTGATAGACCGTTCCATAGGTCTACTACCCTCTGTGTGAAATAATTTTCTTGTATTCATTCTGCATGATAACTTGGTGAGCTTGTAGTATGTCCTCTTGTGCTGGTGCATGACATCACAAAGAAATGTTCCAAGTTCACGTTTTCCATCCTTTTCAAGGTTTTTAATGTTTCCATGAGATCTGCTCTATTGTGCCTTGTTTGAAGGGTTTTTAGCCCTAAGGCCCTCAGTCTACTTGGATAACCGAGATGACATAATTCCGGAATAATCTTATTCGCTCTGAGTTGCACCTTTTCCTGGGATGTTAGATTTTTCTAGAGGTAGTGTTTCCATGCGAGTTTACAGTAATACAGACTGGAACGTACAATTTGTAAATAAAAAATAATAAATAATAATCTACTCCTTGGTCTGATGGCCTCTGCAGCGATCACTGACTGAGGCCATGTTAATTTGGTAAGGTTAGTATTTCTGGTTGCGTGGTGCATTGTATAACCAGTATGATGTATTTTTTATATCATCTAGTTAATACAGAGAAATTAACAGGAATCATCGCGTAAATGAGTGTTGTTCAAAATTCTTGGTCCGTTGTGTCATATTGTATCACACCATAAAGGTGCAGAAATTATTTTTGTTGACTGTACAGTTGAAGGAGCATTTTCCTATACAGTTATTTGTATTCGAAGGTACTCTGCTGCCTTACTCTCTTGCTGGTGTGTAGCATACTCTAAGTTTATCTTTGTATATTAATATTTGGTATTAGGTTCGGAGTTTCTGTTACTTGTGATTTTGCTCTGTTAAATGTATGAATTTTTAGCAATTATTAACTCAGTTTAAGTGTTGGATGTTAAATTTAACATTTATTTTCGCAAGGCACAATAATGTACACAAAACTGTAATTAACCTTATTTGTCATAGTGAGATTTTAATATTGATGCTGTTTTATTTCATTTTATATTTCAGTCACATAATGACAAGATAATTATGTTATCGATACGTTGCCAGATAAATGATTTGTTTATCCATACGTTGTTGGTGCTGGGGGTTATGTCTTCTGGTTTATTGGTGAGTCATACGATGGCTGTACCGTAGAGTCCAATCCTTGACGCACTTGTATAGTCTGGTGTTGGGGGCGAGACAGCCACACTCGTTGCCTCCTTTGACTTGGTTCACACAGTAGACGTGTTGTGGAGTTCCGAAGTGCTGTACTCCTTCATGACAGCGGATCCTCCACAGGTACGATCAACAGAAAGGTTTTCCAAGTTAGGTGGATTGATGATGCATTTCTTCATGGCTTTCTTCATCTGGTCCTTGTAGTGTTTCTTTGGACCACCAGTTAAACGTTGACCCTCGTGCAGTTAGCTGTGGAGGATCTTTCGTGACACGCGCTCTTCAGGCATTCGTATGACGTGTCCGAACCAGCGAAGTTGGTGCTGGATAGCAGTTGTTTGAACTTGTTTCTGTGCTGCTACATCCTGTTCTTTTAAGAATCTCTGCGTGTGGCAGACTCGTTTTCTCAGCTTACCAAAGGAGGCCGAAATGTGCTTAAACGGTATTCATCCTGTGTATATACGGTTCCCCCAAGGAGTTATTCTGCTAGATAGATAAGACTTCTCAGCCCCTCACTGGCACACACAACTATTCTGACCAGGTAAAAAAAATCCCGTTGAGGAGTATCATAGGTGATTGCCTTATCACACTGTACTGTAGTGACACCACCTGACAACACAACAGGAATTTTGTTTCGATGTATATTCTAAATGATTATTATTCTTAACTACCTGTACTTTATATGGTTGCCCCTCGTGTAACTTTTTTCTATATTTTCAATTTCTTTCCGTTCTTTTTTTTCGCCCCCCAGGTTCCGTTGTGGGTCGTTTGACCTGTGCCCGGGTTGGCTAATTCCCGTAAAAAAAAAAAAAAAGAGGATGGCCGGCCCAAAGGCCACCTCGGCGTGAATTTGCTTAAGTTGCAGAAGCTGTCGCCAACACAACAACTACACCACCAAGTTAACGAGCTGCATGACCAAGTGTCAAGGAATAGTCCGAGAAGACCGGACAACTCACCAACTGCACTGGCTAACCATTACCCCGGAACACGATCCGCAAATCGATTAACATCCACGTTCCCAATACTGCTGGGTAGACAGAGGCAAATGGTGTTCAGAAACTTAACCATAGATTCACCCTGCCCGAGGATCGAACTCGGGTCCGCTCGCTTGCGAGGCGAGAATGCTGACCATTACACACACACACACACACACACACACACACACACACACACACACACACACACACACACACACACACACACACACACACACATATATATATATATATATATATATATATATATATATATATATATATATATATATATATAT
>NW_024711736.1:0-16260 GCF_018991925.1 Homarus americanus | reverse complement strand
TGTTTCCCGGAAAAGAGAGTAATCTGATTCACTTTTCGAAAGTAGATAACCAACTTCCTGAAAGTAGATATTTCCATTTTTTATGATACAAATTTCTGCTTTCTATGATAATTCATTTCTGCAAAATTAGGTAATATTTCCGCAAAATCGATAATCTACTTCTCGAAAAGTCGATAATCTATTTCTTGAAAAGTAGAAAAATCTATCTACTTTTTTCGAAAGTAGATAATCATCTCTTCCTGAAAGTAGATATTTCTATTTTTTATGAAACAATTTCCCGTTTCTATGATAATCTACTTTCGCAAAATTAGTAATATTTCCTGCAAAAAATCGATAATCTACTTCCTCGAAAAACATAATTCATTTCTCTGAAAGTAGATAGATTTCTACTTTCGAAAGTAGATAACCAACTCTTCCTGAAAGTAGATATTTCTATTTTTATGACAAATTCTCCCTGTTTTCTATGATAATTCACTTCGCAAAATTAGGCACATTTCAAGAAAAATCGATAATCTACTTAAGTCGATAATCTACTTCCGGAAAAGTAGAAAATGTATCTACTTTTGGGAAAGTAGATAACCAACTTTCCTGAAAGTAGATATTTCCATTTTATGATAAAATTTCTGTTTTGCGATAATCTACTTTTTGCAAAATTAGTAAGAGCTTCCCCAAATGTCGACAATTCATTTCCTGAATAGTCGATAATCTACTTTTCCCGAAAAGTAGAAAATGTATCTTACTTTTTCGAAAGTAGATAACCAACTTTCCTGGAAAGTAGATACAGCAGTATTTCCAGTTTTTATGATAACAAATTTCCTGTTTTCATATAATCTACTTCGCAAAATTAGGTAATATTTCCTCAAGTAAAATCGATAATCTACTTCTAAAAGTCGATAATTCACTTTCCCGAAAAGTAGTGACCCATCTAATTTTCGGGAAAGTAGATAACCAATCCTTTCCTGAAAGTAGATATTTCCCATTTTTATGATACAAATTTCCTGTTTCTATGATAATCTACTTGCAATTAGGTAATATTTCCTGCAAAAAATCGATAATCTACTTCTCGATAATCTACTTTTCTGAAAGAAAATCTATCTACTTTTTCGGGAAAGTAGATAACTAACTTTCCTGAAAGTAGATATTTCATTTTTTATGATACAAATTTCTGTTTTCTATGATAATCTACTTCGCAAAAATTAGGTAATATTTTGTAACGATAATCTACTTCTCGAAAAGTCGATAATCTACTTTCCGGAAAAGTAAAATTCCATCTACTTTTCGAAAGTAGATAACCAACTTTCCTGAAAGTAGATATTTCCCATTTTACAGATACAATTTCCATTTTCTATGATAATCTACTTCATAAAATTAGTAATATTTCCCGCAAAAATCGATAATCTACTCTCGAAAAGTCGATAATCTACTTTCCCGAAAGTAGGTTCTCATTTTTCGGGAAGTAGATAACCAATCTTTCCCGGAAAGTAGATATTTCCCATTTTTATGAAACAAATTTCGTTTCTATGATAACTACTTCATACCAGGTAATATTTCAGCAAAAATCGATAATCTACTTCGAAAAGTCGATAATCTACTTCTTTCCTTGAAATCTATTCTGAAAGTAGATAAATCAACTTTCCTGAAAGTAGATATTTCTATTTTTTATGATACAAATTTCCTTGCTTTATGATAATTACTTCTGCAAAATTAGTAATATTTCCTGCTAGATAATCTACTTTGATAATTCATTTTCCGAAAATGTATTTTTTTATAGATCAACTTTCCTGGAAAGTAGATATTTCTATTTTTTATGATACAAATTTCCTGTTTTCTATGATAATCTACTTGCAAAATTAGGCATTTCATAAAAATCGATAATCTACTTCTCGAAATGATAATCTACTTTCTCCCGAAAAGTAGTGCACCCATCTACTTTTCGAAAGTAGATAACCAACTTTCCTGAAAGTAGATATTTCATTTTTTTATGATACAATTTCCTGTTTTCTATGATAATTCACTTCGCAAAATTAGGTAATATTTCCCGCAAAATCGATAATCTACTTTCGAAAGTCGATAATTACTTTCCGAAAGTAGAATCTATCTACTTTCGGGAAAGTAGATAACCAACTTCTTCTGAAAGTAGATATTTCATTTTTATGATACAAATTTCCCATTTTCTATGATAATCTACTTCGCAAAATTAGGTAATATTTCCGCAACGATAATCTACTTCTCGAAAAGTCGATAATCTACTTCTTTCCTGAAAAGTAGATAAACCAACTTTCCCGGAAAGCAGATATTTCCCATTTTTATGAAACAAATTTCTGTTTATGATAATCTACTTCGCAAAATTAGTAATATTTCCCGCAAAAATCGATAATCTACTTCTCGAAAAGTCGATAATCTACTTTCTTGAAAAGTAGCACCTATCTACTTTTTCGAAAGTAGATAACCAAACTTTTCCTGAAAGTAGATATTTCATTTTTATGATACAAATTTCCTGTTTTCTATGATAATCTACTTTCGCGTACCAGTAATATTTCCTCAAAATCGAAAAAGTTTATTTCGGAAAAGAAAATGTATTCACTTTTTGGGAAAGTAGAGATCACCAACTTTCCCGGAAAGTATAGATATTTCATTTTTATGATACAAATTTCCGTTTTCTATGACAATCTACTTCTGCAAAATTAGGTAATATTTTAAAAATCGATAATTACTTTTGAAAAAGTCGATAATTCATTTTCCGAAAAGTAGAATCTATTCACTTTTTCGAAAGTAACAAACTTTCCTGAAAGCAGATATTTTATTTTTATGATACAAATTTCTGTTTCTATGATAATTCATTTATGTACAATTAGGCACATTTAACAGTCGACAATTCATTTCTTTAGTGTCGATGCTGAATTTTCCGAAAAGTGAGAAATGTATCTACTTTTATGCTAGATAACAACTTCTTCCTTGTTAAGATATTTCCCATTTTTTATGACACAAATTTCCGTTTCTATGATAATCTACTTCTTAAAAGTAATATTTCACAATGTCGATAATCTACTTCAAAAATCGATAATCTACTTTCCGAAAAGTAGAAAATGTATTCACTTTCTTGAAAGTAGATAACCAACTTTCCTGGAAAGTAGATATTTCCATTTTCTATGATAAAATTTCCTGTTTTATGATAGTAGATAACCAACTTTCCTGTAAAGTAGATATTTCTATTTTTGTGATAAATTTCCTGCTTTTGATAATTTCTTCGGAAAAATTAGGTAATATTTTACTAAAAATTTCAGTAAATTTTCCTTTATCTTGAGAACTGAATTTTACGATCTTTTTATTGTCAGTAAGTTCGAACTTTGTGGCAAAAATAACTTAAAAGTAGATACTTTAAGATCTTTGATATTAAGAAATACCGCAAAGTTATTTTTTTCTCCTAAGTTCGAACTTACAAGTAAAAAGATCGTAAATGCGGATTCTCAAAAGATCGTAAGTATTCATTTTGCGACGCAGATTTTCACTTCGGTTAGGTATAATAATTCGCCTTTTCATTTTTGCCTTTGGAACCTTTTGTTTTCAACTTTTTGCGAGGATTATTAAAACAAATAAAAACATTTTTTTTTTTTCATTTATACGGACACATTGGTTACTATACAAATATTTATTGTAATGACACACCAGGTTACTGCTAGGCTGGGTTCTATGTACTACAACCTGTGTACACAGGGGTCCCACATAGTATAATGTGTACTCTTGGTCGACATGTCTTGCCTATCTCTATAGTAGGGGCTCAGACAAGCCTTTTTGGCACTCCAGCTCCTTGGCAGCATCACTGTCCCTAGCAGTGACAGCAGGACAGCCTTTATCACATATTCTTACTAGCTGTACACAACTACTCACTTATAAGCCCCTAGAAGCATCATGTAGATCTTAGGGGAGAATCAATCAGCCTCCTTATATCACAGATAGCTCTTAAGAGCCTCACACTTCAAGTTGCCACAAACATCACTTATCCCCTTAAAGATACACTGCCTTGTAATTAATCTCTTTAACTGTAACATTTGAAAAAACAAAACAAAATACAATTACAAAGATGAAAATTCATTAGTTACAAAGTGTAGAACACGTAATAAATAAATAATCACAATTCTAAACTGGCATTTTTCAAAACATTATACAAAAAAGATGAAACACTGTACAAAATATCGTAACCTCAAAAAATGTCATGACATTGTTGACATTGCAACTTCATTTTATTTCCACTTGTATAACGAACTATTTAACTCTTAAGGCACTCATTTAAAAGATCTAGTTAAAATTTACTGTAATTTTCATTCTTATTAAATCATTACAACACTTGAAAACATTATATCACAAATCTCTGCATTTTAAGAGCTGAAGTCACCAGCATTCCATTGTGACCACAGCAGTGACGTCACCACTAGTAGTCTACGTCACCAGGAACAGACCACAAAACAAACATCATCACCAGTAGTCTGCTCATTGGTGAGACAAACCCCTTCACACACCTCACAGTCAGTCCTTCCCTTCACTCCTACACCCAGTCAGCAGTCCTTCCCCTCACCCCCAACACATCACAAGAGTCCTTCCTCAACTCCAACACCTCTGCAGTGAGTCCTTCCTCACTCCCTACACATCACAGCAAGTCCTTCACTGACTCCCTACACATCACAGTGACTCCTTCCCTCACTCCAACACATCACAGTGAGTCCCCCTCACTCCTACACATCAGTGAGTCCTTCCTCCTCCTACACATCACAGTGAGTCCTCCCACACTCCTACACATCACAGCGAGTCCTTCCCACACTCCCACACATCACAACGAGTCCTTCCCTCACCCTACACATCACAACGAGTCCTTCCTCAATTCTCTACACATCACAGCGAGACCTTCCCTTCACTCCTACACATCACAGTGAGTCCTTCCCACACCCAACACATCACAGTGAGTCCTTCCCACACTCCAACACATCACAGTGAGTCCTTCCTCAAACTACACAACAATGCAGTCCTCCCCCCACTCACACAACACAGCTTATCATTCCTCAACCCTACACACAACACATGCACCAATCCTCACTCCCACACACAGCAAGCAAGTCCTTCCCTTTATCCCACACAACATTGCATGTCCTTCCCTCACCCCTATAAAACACTGCAACCTCCCTCTCACCCCTAGGTCAGTAAGTCCTCCTTCCTCACCCCTTAGGAGCTCAGTAAGTCCTCCTCTCACTCTTAGTAGGCCAGCAAGCCTCCTCTCACCCTTAGTAGGTCCGTAACATCCTCCTCACTAATTAGCAGGTAATGTCCTCCTCTAACCAATTAGCAGGTAAGTAAGTCCTCCTCATTCATTAGCTCAGCACGTCCTTCCCTCATTTACGAAAATCAATACAAGTGCTTCCCCAGCCACACAACACACAACCACCAAACAACACACAACCCCCACCACACACAACACACAACCCCCAGGTCCCACACAACACTACAAGTCCTTCCCCTCATTCCCACACAATACTGAAGTCCTTCCCACACTCCTACACATCACAGTGATACCTTCCTTCACTCCTACACATCATAGTGAGTCTTCCCACACTCCTACACATCACAACGAGTCCTTCCCTCACTCCTACACATCACAGTGAGTCCTTCTCAAACTCCTATACATCACAGTGAGTCCTTCCCACACTCCAACACATCACAGTGAGTCCTTCTCAAACTCCTATACATCACAATGAGTCCTTCCCTCATACTACACAACGCTGCATGTCTTTCCTTCACTCCTACAAATCACAGTAAGCCATTCCCTCAATCCTACACAACACATTGCATCCTACCCATACTCCCACACACAGCAAGTCCTTCCCTTATCCTACACAACATTGCATGTCCTTCCCTCACTCCTATAAAACACTGCAAATCCTCCTCTCACTCCTTAGGTCAGTAAGTCCTCCTCTCACTCATTAGGAGGTCAGTAAGTCCTCCTCTCATTTCTTAGTAGGACAGTAAGTCCTTCTCTCACTCCTTAGTAGGTCAGTAAATCCTCCTCTCCCTCCTTAGTAGGTCAGTAAATCCTCCTCTCACTAATTAGCAGGTCAGCAAGTCCTCCTCTCACTAATTAGCAGGTCAGTAAGTCCTCCTCTCATTCATTAGGTGGTCAGCAAGTCCTTCCCTTATTTACGAACATCACTACATGTCCTTCCCTAGGTCCTACACAACACTACAAGTTCTTCCCTCATTCCTATACAATATTGAAGTCCTTCCCTCAATACTACACAATACTGCATGTCCTTCCCTCAGTCCTACAGTAATCAGTAGATAAACTTTCAATACACCGTTATAATCTATTTTAGCATTTACAAAGACTTGTCGAAGCAACAGTAAATATTATACACAATACAACTTCCTGTCATGTCGGGTAGACTGACTTATTTAGGATATATTCATCTTTTTCTGTACACAGACATTAGGAGCATCAATTAACCCCCTCAGTCACAAGTACAGTAGCTCTCTAAGAGCCTCACACATCTCAAAGTTGATATTCACGACGATATAGCCACAAACAGACTCTGGTTGGATCAGACTACCCCTGACAGCCTTACATAGTCCTTAAATCCATTATACAACCACCTATGATCATCACACAGCCCTAATTAGCCAAACAGTCCGAGGCGGCGGCATATAAGCCCTGGGGGCCTCACATAGCCCCTAGGAAACACATACTGCCTCAGAACATTTACAACAAATACAATCTTTTTTTTTTTTACAATTTCAAGAGTTTGCCCACAGGAAATGCTCATTGGTTACAAGTAAGTTGTAAAGCTGTAATAATTACCTAATTTTACAGTAAAATCTTAAAATAACATCTTGTATTTCACTGCCAGGAGTAATAAAATATTTTGTTTTGCAAATGAAGATGAAACTAAAGTCCAAAATAATTAAGTTGAACAAAATACTTCCTAACTGTCTAGTTACAAATCCACATAAAAGATTACAACAGTGTATTAGAAGTTAAAAGCTTCGCAACGCCACAAGTCTATATGGTCACTCATATACAAGTCCTTCCCTCACTCATATACAACACTACAAGTCCTTCCCTCACACCTACACTACAAGTCCTTCCCTCACTCCAACACCGCACTACAAGTCCTTCCCTCACTCCAACACCACACTACAAGTCCTTCCATCACTCCTTCCCAACCCTGTAAGTCCTTCCCTTACTCCTACACAACCCTGCAAGTCCTTCCCTCACTCCTACACAGCCCTGCAACTCTCACCCTCTCACAACCTGCAAGTCCTTCCTCACTCCTACACCACACTACAAGTCCTTCCCTCACTCCTACACAACACCACAACTCCTTACCTCACTTATACACAACACTACAAGTCCTTCCATCAATCATACACACACTACAAGTCCTTCCTCACTCCTACACAGCCCTGCAAGTCCTCTCACCTCCTTCACAACCCTGCAAGATTCCCTCTCCTACACAACCCTGCAAGTCCTTCCCCACCTACATACACACACATTTAAGTACTCCCCTTACTCCATACACAACACTACAAGTCCTTCCCCATCAACACAACACACAAATTCATCCGTCACTTCTACACCACACTACAAGTCCTTCCCCACTGATACACAACACTGCAAGTGATTCACCCACTCCTAAACAAACTACAAGTCCCCACTCCTACACCACATACAAGTCCTTCCTCAACTCATCCAATACACTACAAGTCGTCCCTCACCAACACACACTCATGTCCTTCCCCCACCCTATACCACACTACAAGTCCTTCTCCCCACCACAACACTACAAGTCCTTCCATTAATCATTACACAACACTACAAGTCCTTCCTACTCATACACCATACTACAAGTTCTTCCCTAAACCCATACACCACACTACAAGTCCTTCCCTAACCCCACACCACACAAACCTTCAGTTACTCCTAAATCACACTCATGTCCTTCTCACTCCAACACACTACAAGTCCTTCCCCACTCCTACACAACACTACACCTTCGATCACCTGACACAACCCCTGCAAGTCCTTCCCCTCACTCCCCACACATCTCCTTGTACGTCCTTCCTCACTCCACACACCCGTGTCCTTCCCTCACTCCTAAACAACCCCTGTGCAAGCCTCCCTCACTCCTACACAACCCCACGAGTCCTTCCCCACCCCACACAACAGTGCAAGACCTTTCCCCTAATTCCTACACAACACTGCAAGTCCCACCATCACGTCTACACACACCACAAGTCCTTCCCTCACACCTACACAACCCTGTAAGTCCTTTCCTCGTCTTTATACACTGAGTCCTTCCTACCCTACATTACACAAGAAGTCCTTCCCCACTTCTACACAACACTGCAAGTCCATCCCCACTCCCACACACACACTACACCTTTCACTCAAACACAACACTGCTATTCCTTCTCACTCCCACACAACCCTGCAAGTCCTTCCCTCACTTCTACACAACACTGCAACCCATCCTCAACCCCACACATTAGAAGTCCTTCCCCTGTCTACACAACCCCTGTAAGTCCTTTCCACACTCCCCATCCTACTTTTCACTCTACAACATCTCATGTTTAGAGAATGTTCATCCTTTACTGCACTCTCTTGATCGTTCTTCTTGCCCATCTTGATATTGCCCTCGTCATCTGTACACCAGTTATGGTCCTCATCCTCCTTTTTTTTATACAAGAACTAAACCTTTCTTCTATCACTAGTCAAGCCACAAAATGATCACAACAACAGTAAACACTATAATAAACCTAAAACTCAAAATCACAAACAAAAGTCAAAAAGATTCAATTAATTATCTATATATCAAATGCACACCATAGCCAGCCAGTCCTGTCAACCTCAGCTCACAATACACCAATCCCACACTATACAGTTCACTCAACAAATGCACATATATAAATAGTCCTATCTACACGGTGTAATTAGCTCTCAATCCAAATATATTCAGCTCCTATAAACTCCTCCCCAAAGACAAAACACTTGTTTTATTTTCAGTCTGGTGATTTACACAGTTCCTCTCTCACTCCTGCACACAAGTATATCCTCACTCCTACAAGTTCATCCCCATCTCCACACAAGAAATCAAGTCCATCCCTCACCCTTCCACAACATACCAAGTCCATCCCTAACTCTTTACACACATTAACATTCCTTCTCTCACTCCTACACAACATACCAAGTTCATCCCACACTCACACACAACATACCAAGTCCATCCCTCACTCCTACACAACATACCAAGTCTTTTTTCCTCACTCCTACACAATGGTACAAGTCCTCCTCACTTCTACACAATACTACAAGTCCTTCCTCACTCCTACATAATACTACAAGTCCTTCCTAACTCCTACACAATACTCCAAGTCCATCCCTACTTCTACACAACACTACAAGCCCTTCCTCGACCCTACACAATGCCATAAGTCCTTCCTTCACTCTACACAACATACTCAAGTCCATCCTCACTCCTACACAAAACTAGAAGACCTTTCCCCTCACGCTTCCACAAAATTACAAGTCCTTCCCTCACTCCCTACACAACCCTGCACCTTTTCTCATTCCTATACACTGCAAGTCCTTCCTCACTCTCCACAACACTAGAAGTCCTCCCCATTCCTACACAACATTGCAAGTACTTCCCCACCCCACAATACTAGGAAGTCCTTCCCCACTTCTCTACACAATGCTGCACGTCCTTCCTTCCACTCCCACACACACTACACCTTCTTTCACTCCTTCACAAAAC
This sequence comes from Homarus americanus, assembly GCF_018991925.1. NCBI lineage: Eukaryota > Metazoa > Arthropoda > Malacostraca > Decapoda > Nephropidae > Homarus > Homarus americanus. The sequence goes on along the minus strand of NW_024711736.1, from coordinate 6,463 downwards.
CAAGTCCATCCCCTTCTTCACACAAAACCACAACTCTTCTCACTCTACACACACTAGAAGTCCTTCCCTCATTTTACACAACTGTGCATCTCAGTCCACATACATTACTGCAAGTCCCTCCCCTGCCCTACACAATACTACAATTCCTTTTTTTCAATTCTACACAACACTGCTAGTCCTTCCTCACCCTACACAAACTCATACTCCTTCATTCACTTACACAACCTGCAAGTCCTTCCCCACACCCCACACAATAATTAGAAGTCCTTCCCTCACTTCTACACAACATACCAAGTCCATCCCCACCCTACACAATATACCAAGCCCATCCTCACCCCACACAATACTACAATTCTTCCTCACTACTACACAATACTACAAGTCCTTCCTCACACACACCACACTACAAGTGATGCCTCCCCACTCCTACACGAAGCTACAAGTCTTTCTCTCATTCCTACACCACATTTACAAGTCCTTCTCTCTCAGTCTTACACAACATACCAAGTTCATCATTTACTCACACATAACATACCAAGTCCATCCGTCACTCCTACACAGCATACCAAGTCCTTCCTCACTCTTACCCTATACCACAAGTCCTTCCCTCACTCCCACACAACACAACAAGTCCCACCTTCATCCAACACCACAATGCAAGTCCTTCCCTGATCCCCTACACTACTACAAGTCCTTCCCTCACTCCTACACAATACCTAGTCCTTCCCTCACTCTACACAATACTACAAGTCCTTCCTCACTCCTAAACAATACTGCATATCCTTTCCCTCACTCCTACACAATACTACAAGTCCTTCCTCATTCCTACACATACTACAAGTCCTTCCCTCACCCTACACAAACCTGCACTCCTTTCCCTCGTCTACACAACCCTGCAAGTCCTTCCTCACTCCTACACAACACTTCATGTCCTTCCTCACTCCCACACAACACTTCATGTCCTTCCCCACTCTACACACGTATAACCTTTGTTCTTTCTTTTCCACTCCTACAAGACTTGTTATAATCTGTTGTTTATGATGACCAACACTCTCATATATACAATACAACTTTTCTGTCATGTTTGGTAGAATTGAGTTATTGAGAATGTTCATCCTTTACTGTACTCTTGATCGTTTCTCTTGTCCATCTTGATGTTGCCTCGTCATCTTTTCAACAAGTTATGGTCTCATCCTCCCTGTAGTATTTTTCTGTTAATACCTGTGAAATTATTTTATTAACCAAAAATAGTTTTTTATATATATTGCAGGCCACAAAATTAGAATCTTGTTTCTTCATACTGTTATGCCAGCACCTCTTTATCAAGAATTTACCACTAGTCAAGTCACAAGTCCAACACAGCGTCACAACAAGCAAGGGTAAACACTATAATGACTCTTATATTATCTCCACCAGGTTCTCAATAATAAAGATGAATCATGTGCACACAACCTAGCATTATAAAGTTAAAGACCACAAACAAAGCTACAAAGGAACAATTTAAATACAGTACAGATGACCACAGCCTGTTAACCCAAACCTGAACCCCAGCCTCACCATACACTAGAAAAGTACAGCACACCATTTGTCTCAATATAAATATATCCTGAGTCCAGACCAATTGTACCAAACGCACCACACACTAGTCTTCTCCCTAAATGCCACACAACGTAAACACCTAGAAAGAGGGCATGCAAGATTATTCTCTCCTTCCCACTCACATCACAGCGCTCAACACACTGACCCTTTCTGACTCACTGACCATCACCACGACCTCATCTGCAATTTGGTAAAGTTTCTACACCATCCTCGACACCGGCTCCTACTACCACCTGAGATCCTTGTCCTGAGAATTGCTGCCTGACACCACAACCGCATCCAGCCCATGCGTGCACGAACCAATCGCTATAAGAACAGCCCAGTCCTGCACACACAACTTGTAAAATCATATCACCCCAGTAACACTGCTCACTAAATGAACTGATAACTTTTCAAAATCACGTGTCACGTTACAAAAACAACCATTCACCTCCCTGCACTTGCACACACACAATGATACACCCCAAATACACACATTATTTTACTAAAGTAAATGCATAATTATATTACTTAACAACCAAAAAAAAACAAAAAAAAGTACATATAAAAATATAGTCCTACCTACTGAAGAAACAATGTAATTACTCTCTAATCAAATATATTCAGTTCATAAAACTCTCTCCCAAACATAAAAACACTTGTTTTATTTTCAGTCTTATGAATGAGATAGATTATTTGCTACGATATTTCTCACCTACAAAACATACCAAGTCCATCCTCACCCCCACACAGCATACCAAGTCCATCCTCACTTACACAATACTTCAAGTCCTTCCGTCATTCACACAACATACCACGTCCACCCTAACCCTACACAAACTACAAGTCCATCCCTAAGACCTACATATACCCAAGACCTTCTCACTCCTACACAACATACCAAGTTCATCCCCATTCCCACACAACATACCAAGTCCATCCCTCACCCTACACAATATACCAGCCCATTCCCCACGCCTACACACACTACAATTCCTTCCCTGCTCCCTACACACACTACAAGTCCTCTCACTAACACACCACCACAAGTGATGCCCCACTCCCACACGAAGCCAAGTCATTCCCCTTCACACCTACAACACATTTACAAGTCCTTCCCTCTGTCCCACACAACATACAAACCTTCCTCATTCTACACAACATACCAAGTTCATCCTTACTCACCCATAACATACCAAGTCCATCCGTCACTCCCACACAGCATACCAAGTCCTTCCCTCACCCTACACTATACTACAAGTCCTTCCCCACTCTACACAACACAACAAGTCCTTCCTTACTCCAACACCACAATGCAAGTCCTTCCCTGACTTCTACACAATACTCAAGTCCTTCCCTCACCCTAAACAACACTGCATATCCTTTCCTCACTCCTACAAACACTACAAGTCCCTTCCCTCCCTACCACAACACCACAAGTCCTCCCCACCCTACACAACACTACAAGTCCCACCCCACTTATACACAACACTACAAGTCCTTCCCCACCCCACACAACACCACAAGTCCCACCTCACTTCACGCAACACTACAAGTCCTTCCCCACTTCTACACAACACTACAAGTCCTTCCCCCACTGCACACAAACTACAAGTCCTTCCCCATCTTCCTACACAAAACTTCAAGTCCTTCCCTCACTCCTACACAACATCCCAAATCCATCCCTCAATCCTGCACAGCATACCAGGTAAACAACTCACTCCTACATAATACTACAAGTCCATCCGTCACTCCTACAAAACATACCAATTCCATCCCTACCTTACACAACATACCAAGTCCTTCCCTCACTCCTACACAACACACCAAGACCTTCCCTCACTCCTACACAACATACCAAATCCTTCCCTTACTCCTACACAACATACCAAGTCCTTCACTCCACCCTACATAATACTACAAGTCCATCTCTCACTCCTACACAACATACCAAGTCCTTCCCTCACTCCTACACAACATACCAAGTCCATCCCTCTCTCCGACACAACACACCAAGTCCATCCCTAACTCCCACATAACATACCAAGTCCATCCCTCACTCCTACACAATACTACATGTCCTTCCCCTCACCCCACACAATACTACAAGCCCTTTCCTCACTCCTACACAAAACTACAAGTTCTTCCCTCACTCCTACACAAAACTTCAAGTCTTCCCTCATTCCTACACAACATACCAAGTTCATCCCTCACTCCCACACAACATACCAAGTCCTTCCCTTACTCCTACATAATACTACAAGTCCATCTCTCAATCCTACACAACATACCAAGTCCATCCCTCACTCCCACACAACATACCAAGTCCATCCCTCACTCCTACATAATAATACAAGTCCATCTCTCACTCCTACACAACATACCAAGTCCTTCCCTAACTCCTACAAAATACTACAAATCCATCCCTCACTCTTACACAACATACCAAGTCCTTCCCTCACTCCTACACAACATACTAAGTCCTTCCCTCACTCCAACACAACATACCAAGTCCTTCCCTCACTCCCTACACAACACACCAAGACCTTCTACCCTCCACAACATACCAAGTCCTTCCCTCACTCTACACAACATACCAAGTCCATCCCTCTCCCCTACACAACACACCAAGTCCATCTCTCAATCCTACACAACATACCAAGTCCATCCTCAACTCCCACACAACATACCAAGTCCATCCCTCACCTTCATAACAAGTCCATCTCACCCTACACAACATACCAAGTCCTTCCCTAACCCCACACAATACTACAAATCCATCCCTCACTCTACACAACATACCAAGTCCTTCCCTCACCCTACACAACATACTAAAGTCCTTCCCTCACTCCCTACACAATACTACAAGTCCTTCCTCTCATCTACACACATAAAGTCCTTCCCTCACTCCTACACAATACTGCATATCCTTTCCTCACTCCTACACAATACTACAAGTCCTTCCCTCATTCCTACACAATACTACAAGTCCTTCCCTCAGTCCTACACAATACTACACGTCCTTCCCTCACTCCTACACAAACCTGCTACTCCTTCCTTCACTTCTACACAATCCTGCAAGTCCTTCCCTCACCTCTACACAATACTAGTCCTTCCCCACTTTTACACAACATTGCAAGTCCATCCCTCAGTCTTACACAATACTAGAGTCCTTCCCTCGTCTACACAACCCTGCAAGTCCTTCCCCACTACACAACACCGCATAACCTTTCCTCACTCTTACATAATATTTTGTTCTTCTTCACTCCTACAGTATCTCTACAGTAGTCAGTACATAAGACTTCAACACATTGTTATAATCTGTTGTAGTAGTATGTTTACGTATTTAACCAACACTTACATATATACAATACAACTTTCTCATGTTTGGCAGACTGAGTTATTTAGAGAATGTTCATCCTTTACTGTACTCTTGATCGTTTCTCTTGTCCATCTTGATGTTGCTCATCTGTACACCAAGTTATGGTCCTCATCCTCCCTGGAGTAGTATTTTCTGTTAATACCTGTGAAATTAAAATTTTATTATCCAAAAATAGTTTTTTTGTATATATTGCAGGGCGACAAGAATTAGAATCACTTTTTCTTCATACTGTTATCCAGCACCTCTTTATCAAGAATATACCACTAGTCAAGTCACAAGTCACACGAGTGGTCACAACAACAAACAGGGTAAAACACTATAATGACTCTTATATTATCTCCACCAGGTTCTCAATAAACCCCAGATTAACCCAAAATATAGGTATATGTTGAAGATGAATCATAAAATGCATAACCTAGCATTATAGTTAAGAGACCACAAACAGTCAAGAATAATTACAGTACAGATGACCACAGCCTAAGTTAACCCAAACCCGAACCTCAGCCTCACCATACACTAGAAAAGTACAAAAGTATACACCATTTATCTCCATATAAATATATCCTGATTCCAGACCAATTGTACCAAACTTGCACCACACACTATAACAAGCCAGGTTCGTCTACCTCAGACTGCAGTGGCCCAAACAATGTGGATACCATGCCGTCAATTACCATACTATTTTACCTAGTAAATGCACAACGTTAAGCTGATTTACTTATTACATACCTATTATAAATTAATATATCTAACCTACTAGACATTGTTTACATACATGAACATATATAAAATATAGTCCTACCTACTGAAGAAGCAATGTAATTACTCCTCAACTAAAAATATTCAGTGCCTTATAAAACTCTCTCCTCAAAGATAAAACATTTGTGCTTTATTTTCAGTCTGGTGAATGAGATAGCGCATTTGCTACGAAATTCTCTCACTCCTACAAAACATACCAAGTCCATCCTCACTCCCACACAACATACCACGTCCATCCCTAACTCATACAATACTACAAGTCCATCCCTAAGACCTACATAATACTCCAAGACTTTCTCTCACCCTACACAACATACCAAGTTCATCCCACACTCCCACACAACATACCAAGTCCATCCCTCACCCTACACAATATACCAAGCCCATCCCTCACGCCTCACACAATACTACAATTCCTTCCCTCACTCCCTACACAATACTACAAGTCCTTCCCTCACAATACACCACACTACAAGTCCTGCCCTCACTCCCCACACGAAACTATAAGTCATTCTCTCACCCTCACACCACATTTACAAGTCCTTCCCTCACCCTACACAACATACAAATACCTTCTCTCATTCCAACACAACATACCAAGTTCATCCCTTACTCACACATAACATACCAAGTCCATCCACTTTACACAGCATACCAAGTCCTTCCTACTCCACACCACAATGCAAGTCCTTCCTGACTTCTACACACATAAGTCCTTCCCTCACTCCTAAACAATACTGCAAT
>NW_024711735.1:0-2607 GCF_018991925.1 Homarus americanus | reverse complement strand
AAAATAAGAGTCGCCTCCTGGCTGCTGCTTCTTGCGCCCTTCTAAGTCCCGTTTAAGTCCCCCACCCCAGGCCCCCACAACCGCCCTTCACATCTACACCATTCTAAAACATTTACACTCAATTTCCACAGAGTGTTATCCTGCAAAACGTTGATGTCGTATATTTCTCTCTTTAAGTGATATCCTGTGGCTCCGAAAGGAGCCTGTTTGGTTAGGTTGTCTTGTGTGAACGAACCTTGGGTTCTTATTTCTTCTCTGTCTTCTTTGGGAGGAGCACAGCTTGGATGTTAGGAAGGACACCCCCTTGGGCAATGGTGACTCCAGACAGGAGCTTGTTCAGCTCCTCGTCATTGCGAATGGCAAGCTGAAGATGACGCGGGATAATGCGGGTCTTCTTGTTGTCGCGGGCGGCGTTACCGGCCAGCTCGAGCACTTCTGCTGCCAGGTACTCCATGACGGCTGCAAGGTACACAGGGGCACCTGCACCAACGCGCTCAGCATAGTTGCCCTTACGCAAGAGACGGTGGATTCTACCCACGGGGAACTGGAGTCCGGCCCTGCTAGAACGGGACTTTGACTTGCCCTTCACTTTGCCTCCCTTGCCGCGTCCTGACATGTTGCTGCTGCTGCTTTTCGTGATAGGCGTTAAATTTCCGCCCGCCACCTTGGTCTTTTATACCAAGCTCAGGATCAGGCCAGGTGGCTGTCTCGCGGACCCAACCAATGTAAGAGAGCCGTAGCTGCAGCCAGTCTGATCCTGAGCGGCCCGCTCGGTATATAAGGAAAAGTTAGTCGGGCCAGTTTTCAATTCTCTCGCTCCGCGCCACGAGTAACTGTGCCGCCATGCCTCCCAAAACTTCCGGAAAGGCTGCCAAGAAGGCTGGAAAGGCCCAGAAGGCCATTGCCAAGGGTGACAAGAATAAGAAGCGCAGGAGGAAGGAAAGCTACAGCATCTACATCTACAAGGTACTGAAGCAAGTGCACCCCGACACAGGAGTCTCCTCCAAAGCTATGTCCATCATGAACTCTTTCGTGAACGACATCTTCGAGCGCATCGCTGCCGAGGCTTCCCGCCTGGCGCACTACAACAAACGCTCCACCATTACAAGTCGGGAAATCCAGACAGCTGTCCGACTCTTGCTGCCCGGTGAACTGGCCAAGCATGCCGTGTCTGAGGGCACTAAGGCTGTCACCAAGTACACCTCTTCCAAGTAAGAGGTTACTTGTGCACAACAAACACGCCATCCCACTACTACAACTTAATCGGCTCCATCGGAGCCACAGTTACATGTTAAAGAGACAGTTACCGACAGTGATATATTGAGAGGGAAATAAATAAAAAAAAAATTATAATAATCTGCATTCTCTATTGGCGTAGAAACCGGACTAAATCGAAACATAATAAATAAATAAATAAATTCTGCGTGGAGTATTTGTACACCCACTGCAAAGTGACATACATGGAGTGTGTTTGGGCTTCATTTCTTGTTTGCAGCACGCCTATTTCATGTAAACAATTTTTTTTTTTTTTTTTTTATTGTATGTTCTTTTATTTTATTTATTTATTTACTTACTTCTTCTTTATATATTTATTTGTTACTAGCTCTTGTTTGTTGCACCCACCCACCTCCCGAATTGATGACCTACTATACAATCGTACCTCCACGAATGTTACCAACTTACCGTTAGGCGATTTGGGTAACCGAAATTAACGCTCTCCGTCCACCAACCATTTCGATTGTCATGAAAATTATCTTCAGAACAGTTCTTTGGCCCTGAGAAGGGCCGAGTTATAGATGTCTGGTAGGTTTTGTTGTGCTTTTTGTTTTTCCTCAAGGAAGAGGACTTAAGCACGCTCTCATGAATCTTGAACCCAACTGGATCATAGGCATGATGGTAGCAACTTGGCGTAAATCCTGAGTTGTCCTCCAAGACCCTGGGTAGCCTCAGAGGCTTCCTGCAGTGACGGCAAACGGCTGGAGCGCCGCAGGTCCGATGCCCAGAAATCCTGCCGACGTCTCACGCAGGCGCTGGAAACGGCTTCACCAATGAGTAGCTCTGTGCTCTTCTGATACTTTGACGGATCTCACGAAGGGCGGTTCCGGAGCCTGTAACGATGCCAGGGCTTCGCCAGGCACAGTGGCTGGGGCGGACACTCCAGTATTAACTGCTTCCATTGAACTATGCCTCCAATGGACTTTTCTGGCAATGTCTGTTTATGCAGGCCATCTCGACAACTGAAAAATAGTCATCTGCAGCAGTTGTTTGTTGTTGTATAGATTGTCGGACGTAATCCCGACACAGGCCTGCCTATAGGCAACCCGTTTAGCGAGTGTTCGACTGCGGGCTCAAGAACAGACCGGATTAGGATTGGAGGTGGTCCACAGATTGGAGGTTGCAGAAGTGCTTTAAGCGGATGATCAGTGTGGACCTTACCACCGGCCCCCCACTCTTGGACGTGGTCAGCCTCGGAGTGGCGCGCCCCCAGACTGGGGTCACCTTGCTGGGAAGGGATGCTTTCTCTAAGCTATCTGGGTGGTGGGTATCGTGTGATGAGTGGTGAATATGGTCTGTATATGGGCCTTTCGGGTTAAGTGTGCCACTAAT
>NW_024711734.1:0-8048 GCF_018991925.1 Homarus americanus | reverse complement strand
CGCCTTACGGGCAATTAACGGCGGCAGGGGGGCCATAAGAATGAGTGGCGGCAATCGCCTTACGGGCGATTAACGGCGGCAGGGAGGCGATAAGAATGAGTGGCGGCAATCGCCTTACGGGCGATTAACAGCGGCAGGGGGCCATAAGAATGAGTGGCGGTAATCGCCTTACGGGCGATTAACGGCGGCAGGGGGGCCATAAGAATGAGTGGCGGCAATCGCCTTACGGGCGATTAACGGCGGCAGGGAGGCGATAAGAATGAGTGGCGGCAATCGCCTTACGGGCGATTAACGCCGGCAGGGGGGCCATAAGAATGAGTGGCGGCAATCGCCTTACGGGCGATTAACGGCGGTAGGGGGGCCATAAGAATGAGTGGCGGCAATCGCCTTACGGGCGATTAACGGCGGCAGGGGGGCGATAAGAATGAGTGTCGGGAATCGCCTTATGGGCGATTAACGGCGACAGGGGGGCGATAAGAATGAGTGGCGGCAATCGCCTTACGGGCGAATAACGGCGGCAGGGAGGCGATAAGAATGAGTGGCGGCAATCGCCTTACGGGCGATTAACGGCGGCCGGGAGGCCATAAGAATGAGTGGCGGCAATCGCCTTACGGGCGATTAACGGCGGCAGGGGGGCCATAAGAATGAGTGGCGGCAATCGCCTTACAGGCGATTAACGGCGGCAGGGAGGCCATAAGAATGAGAGGCGGCAATCGCCTTACGGGCGATTAACGGCGGCAGGGAGGCCATAAGAATGAGTGGCAGCAATCGCCTTACGGGCGATTAACGGCGGCAGGGAGGCCATAAGAATGAGTGGCGGCAATCGCCTTACGGGCGATTAACGGCGGCAGGGGGGCGATAAGAATGAGTGGCGGCAATCGCCTTACGGGCGATTAACGGCGGCAGGGAGGCCATAAGAATGAGTGGCGGCAATCGCCTTACGGGCGATTAACGGTGGCAGGGGGGCCATAAGAATGAGTGGCGGCAATCGCTTTACAGGCGATTAACGGCTGCAGGAAGGTGATAAGAATGAGTGGCGGCAATCGCCTTGCGGGCGATTAACGGCGGCAGGGGGGCGATAAGAATGAGTGGCGGCAATCGCCTTACGGACGATTAACGGCGGCAGGAGGGCGATAAGAATGAGGATGCAACGCCACGGGCGACGCGCAGGGGAGGCGAAGATTGAGGGCGTACCGCCTTACGGGCGATTAACGGCGGCAGGGGGGCGATAAGAATGAGTGGAGGCAACGCCCACGGCGATTAACGGCGGCAGGAGGCCATAAGAATGAGGGCGTAATCGCCTTACGGGCGATTAACGGCGGTAGGGGGGCCATAAGAATGAGTGGCGGCAATCGCCTTACGGGCGATTAACGGCGGCAGGGGGGCGATAAGAATGAGTGGCGGCAATCGCCTTACGGGCGAATAACGGCGGCAGTGAGGCAATAAGAATGAGTGGCGGCAATCGCCTTACGGGCGATTAACGGCGGCAGGGGGGCCATAAGAATGAGTGGCGGCAATCGCCTTACGGGCGATTACCGGCGGCAGGGAGGCCATAAGAATGAGTGGCGGCAATCGCCTTACTGGCAATTAACGGCGGCAGGGAGGCCATAAGAATGAGTGGCGGCAATCGCCTTACGGGCGATTAACGGCGGCAGGGAAGCCATAAGAATGAGTGGCGGCAATCGCCTTACGGGCGATTAACGGCGGCAGGGGGGCCATAAGAATGAGTGGCGGCAATCGCCTTACGGGCGATTAACGGCGGCAGGGAGGCCATAAGAATGAGTGGCGGCAATCGCCTTACGGGCGATTAACGGCGGCAGGGAGGCTATAAGAATGAGTGGCGGCAATCGCTTTACGGGTGATTAACGGCGGCAGGGAGGCCATAAGAATGAGTGGCGGCAATCGCCTTACGGGCGATTAACGGCGGCAGGGGGGCCATAAGAATGAGTGGCGGCAATCGCCTTACGGGCGATTAACGGCGGCAGGGGGGCCATAAAAATGAGTGGCGGCAATCGCCCACGGGCAATTAATGGCGGCACGAAGGCGATAATAATGAGTGGCGGATATCGCGTTACGGGCGATTAACGGCGGCAGGAGGGGCAATAAGAATGACTGGCGGCAATCTCCCTACGGGCAATTAATGGCGGTAGGGGGACAATAAGAATGAGTGGCAGCAATCGCCTTACGGTCGATTAACGGAGGCAGGGGGGCAAAAAGAATGCGTGGTGGCAATCGCCTTACATGCGATTAACGTCGGCAGGGGGGCGATAAGAATGAGTGGCGGCAATCGCCTTACGGGCGATTAACGGCGGCAGGGAGGCCATAAGAATGAGTGGCGGCAATCGCCTTACGGGCGATTAACGGCAGCAGGGAGGCCATAAGAATGAGTGGAGGCAATCGCCTTACGGGCGATTAACGGCGGCAGGGGGGCCATAAGAATGAGTGGCGGCAATCGCCTTACGGGTGATTAACGGCGGCAGGGAGGCGATAAGAATGAGTGGCGGCAATCGCCTTATGGGCGATTAACGGCGGCAGGGAGGCGATAAGAATGAGTGGCGGCAATCGCCCACGGGCGCATTAACGGCGTGGGGGCCATAAGAATGAGTGGCGGCAACGCCTTATCGGGCGATTAACGCGGCAGGAGGCTATAAGAATGAGTGGCGTAACGCCTTTACGGGCGATTAACGCATGCAGGGGCCATAAGAATGAGTGGCTGCAACGCCTTACGGGCGATTAACGGCGGCAGGGGGGCGATAAAAATGAGTGGCGGCAATCGCATTACGGGCGATTAACGGCGGCAGGGAGGCCATAAGATTGAGTGGCGGCAATCGCCTTATGGGATATTAACGACGGCAGGGAGGCCATAAGAATGAGTGGCGGCAATCGCCTTACGGACGATTAACGGCGGCAGGGAGGCCATAAGAATGAGTGGCGGCAATCGCCTTACGGGTGATTAACGGCGGCAGGGGGCCATAAGAATGAGTGGCGGCAATCGCCTTACGGGCGATTAACGGCGGCAGGGGGCCATAAGAATGAGTGCGGCAATCGCCTTACGGGCGCAATAACGGCGGCAGGGGGCCATAAGAATGGTGGCGGCAACGCCTCACGGCGAATAACGGCGCAGGGGGCCATAAGAATGAGTGGCGGCAATCGCCTACGGGCGATTAACGCGGCAGGGGGGCCATAAGTAGTGGCGCACCGCGCCTTACGGCTTATTAACGGCGGCAGGGGCCATAAGAATGAAGCGCGGCACCGCCTTACAGGCGATTAACGGCGTGAGGCCATAAGAATGAGTGGCGCAATCGCCTTATACGGGCGATTAACGGGCGCAGGGGCCATAAGAATGAGTGGCGGCAATCGCCTTACGGGCGATTAACGGCAGGAGGGCCATAAGAATGAGTATGTAACGCTCACGGGCGATTAACGGCGGCAGGGGCCAGGCACGAGTGGGCGCAACGCCTTTGGCGGCGCATTAACGCGTGCAGGGAGGCGATAAGAATGAGTGGCGGCAATCGCCTTACGGGCGATTAACGGTGGCAGGGGGGCCATAAGAATGAGTGGCGCCAATCGCCTTACGGGCGATTAACGGCGGCAGGGAGGCCATAAGAATGAGTGGCGGCAATCGCCTTACGGGCGATTAACGGCGGCAGGGAGGCCATAAGAATGAATGGCGGCAATCGCCTTACGGGTGATTAAAGGCGGCAGGGAGGCCATAAGAATGAGTGGCGGCAATCGCCTTACGGGCGATTAACGGCGGCAGGGGGGCCATAAGAATGAGTGGCGGCAATCGCCTTACGGGCGATTAACGGCGGTAAGGGGGCCATAAGAATGAGTGCCGGCAATCGCCTTACGGGCGATTAACGGCGGCAGGGGGGCGATAAGAATGAGTGGCGGCAATCGCCTTACGGGCGAATAACGGCGGCAGGGAGGCGATAAGAATGAGTGGCGGCAATCGCCTTACGGACGATTAACGGCGGCAGGGGAGCCATAAGAATGAGTGGCGGCAATCGCCTTACGGGCGATTAACGGCGGTAGGGGGGCCATAAGAATGAGTGGCGGCAATCGCCTTATGGGCGATTAACGGCGGTAGGGAGGCCATAAGAATGAGTGGCGGCAATCGCCTTACGGGCGATTAACGGCGGCAGGGGAACCATAAGAATGAGTGGCGGCAATCGCCTTACGGGCGATTAACGGCGGCAGGGTGGCCATAAGAATGAGTGGCGTAATCGCCTTTACGGGCGACAACGGCGGCAGGGGGCCATAAGAATGCGGCGTAACGCTTTACGGGCTATTAACGGCGCAGGGGGGCCATAAGAACAGTATGCAAATCGCTCACGAGCGCATTAACGCAAGTAGGGGGCCATAAGAATGAGTGGCGCAACGCCCACGGGCGCATTAACGCAGGGGCCATAAGAATGAGTGGGCGCAACGCTTTGGCGCTTATTGCTGAACGGCGACAGGGGGCGATAAGAATGAGTGGCGGCAATCGCCTTACGGGCGAATAACAACGGCGGCAGGGGGGCCATAAGAATGAGTGGCGGCAATCGTCTTACGGGCGATTAACGGCGGCAGGGGGACCATAAGAATGAGTGGCGGCAATCGCCTTACGGGCGATTAACAGCGGCAGGGAAGCGATAAGAATGAGTGGCGGCAATCGCCTTACGGGGGATTAACGGCGGCAGGGAGGCCATAAGAATGAGTGGCGGCAATCGCCTTACGGGCGATTAACGGCGGCAGGGAGGCCATAAGAATGAGTGGCGGCAATCGCCTTACGGGCGATTAACGGCGGCAGGGAGGCCATGAGAATTAGTGGCGGCAATCGCCTTACGGGCGATTAACGGCGGCAGGGGGGCCATAAGAATGAGTGGCGGCAATCGCCTTACGGGCGATTAACGGCGGCAGGGAGGCCATAAGAATGAGTGGCGGCAATCGCCTTACGGGCGATTAACGGCAGCAGGGGAGCCATAAGAATGAGTGGCGGCAATCACCTTACGGGCGATTAACGGCGGCAGGGGGGCCATAAGAATGAGTGGCGGCAATCGCCTTACGGGCGATTAACGGCGCAGGGGGCCATAAGAATGAGTGGCGGCAATCGCCTTACGGGCTTATTAACGGGCGCAGGGGGGCTTAAGTAAGAATGAGTGGCGGCAACGCCTTACGGGCTATTAACGGCGTGCAGGGGGGCCATAAGAATGAGTGGCGGCAATCGCCTTACAGGCGATTAACGGCGGCAGGGGGCCATAAGAATGAGTGGGGGCAATCGCCTTACGGGCGATTAACGGCAGCAGGAGGGCGATAAGAATGAGTGGCGGCAATCGCCTTACGGGCGATTAACGGCGGCAGGGAGGCGATAAGAATGAGTGGCGGCAATCGCCTTACGGGCGATTAACGGCGGCAGCGGGGCGATAAGAATGAGTGGCGGCAATCGCCTTACGGGCGATTAACGGCGGCAGGGAGGCGATAGGAATGAGTGGCGGCAATCGCCTTACGGGCGATTAACGGCGGCAGGGAGGCCATAAGAATGAGTGGCGGCAATCGCCTTACGGGCGATTAACGGCGGCAGGGGGGCCATATGAATGAGTCACGGCAATCGCCTTACGGGCGATTAACGGCGGCAGGGAGGCCATAAGAATGAGTGGCGGCAATCGCCTTACGGGCGATTAACGGCGGCAGGGAGGCCATAAGAATGAGTGGCGGCAATCGCCTTACGGGCGATTAATGGCGGCAGGGAGGCCATAAGATTGAGTGGCGGCAATCGCCTTACGGGCGATTAACGGCTGCAGGGAGGCCATAAGAATGAGTGGCGGCAATCGCCTTACGGGCGATTAACGGCGGCAGGGAGGCCATAAGAATGAGTGGCGGCAATCGCCTTTCGGGCGATTAACGGCGGCAGGAGGGCCATAAGAATGAGTGGCGGCAATCGCCTTACGGGCGATTAACGGCGGCAGGGGGGCCATAAGAATGAGTGGCGGCAATCGCCTTACGGGCCATTAACGGCGGCAGTGGCACCATAAGAATGAGTGGCGGCAATCGCCTTACGGGCGATTAACGGCGGCAGGGAGGCCATAAGAATGAGTGGCGGCAATCGCCTTACGGGCGATTAACGGCGGCAGGGAGGCCATAAGAATGAGTGGAGGCAATCGCCTTACGGGCGATTAACGGCGGCAGGGGGGCCATAAGAATGAGTGGCGGCAATCGCCTTACGGGCGATTAACGGCGGCAGGGAGGCGATAAGAATGAGTGGCGGCAATCGCCTTACGGGCGATTAACGGCGGCAGGGAGGCGATAAGAATGAGTGGCGGCAATCGCCTTACGAGCGATTAACGGCGGCAGGGGAGCC
Organism: Homarus americanus; assembly: GCF_018991925.1. Taxonomy (NCBI): domain Eukaryota; kingdom Metazoa; phylum Arthropoda; class Malacostraca; order Decapoda; family Nephropidae; genus Homarus; species Homarus americanus. The sequence goes on along the minus strand of NW_024711734.1, from coordinate 1,708 downwards.
AAAAGAATGAGTGGCGGCAATCGCCTTACAGGCGATTAACGGCGGCAGGGAGGCCATAAGAATGAGTGGCGGCAATCGCCTTACGGGCGATTAACGGCGGCAGGGGGGCCATAAGAATGAGTGGCGGCAATCGCCTTACGGGCGATTAACGGCGGTAGGGGGGCCATAAGAATGAGTGGCGGCAATCGCCTTAGGGGCGATTAACGGCGGCAGGGGGGCGATAAGAATGAGTGGCGGCAATCGCCTTACGGGCGTAATAACGGCGCAGGGAGGCGATGGAATGAGTGGGCGGCAATCGCCTACGGGCGAATAACGGCGCAGGGGCCATAAGACAGTGGCGGCAACGCTTTACGGGCTTATTAACGGCAGGGGCCGCTATAAGAATGAGTGGCGGCAATCGCCTTACGGGCGATTAACGGCGGCAGGGGGGCGATAAGAATGAGTGGCGGCAATCGCCTTACCGGCGATTAACGGCGGCAGGGAGGCCATAAGATTGAGTGGCGGCAATCGCCTTATGGGATATTAACGACGGCAGGGAGGCCATAAGAATGAGTGGCGGCAATCGCCTTACGGACGATTAACGGCGGCAGGGAGGCCATAAGAATGAGTGGCGGCAATCGCCTTACGGGTGATTAACGGCGGCAGGGGGCCATAAGAATGAGTGGCGGCAATCGCCTTACGGGCGATTAACGGCGGCAGGGGGACCATAAGAATGAGTGGCGGCAATCGCCTTACGGGCGATTAACGGCGGCTGGGGGGCCATAAGAATGAGTGGCGGCAATCGCCTTACGGACGATTAACGGCGGCAGGGAGGCCATAAGAATGAGTGGCGGCAATCGCCTTACGGGCGATTAACGGCGGCAGGGGGGCCATAAGAATGAGTGGCGGCAATCGCCTTACGGGCGATTAACGGCGGGAGGAGGGCCATAAGAATGAGTGGCGGCAATCGCCTTACGGGCGATTAACGGCGGCAGGGGGGCCATAAGAATGAGTGGCGGCAATCGCCTTATGGGCGATTAACGGCGACAGGGGGGCGATAAGAATGAGTGGCGGCAATCGCCTTACGGGCGAATACCGGCGGCAGGGAGGCGATAAGAATGAGTGGCGGCAATCGCCTTACGGGCGATTAACGGCGGCAGGGGGGCCATAAGAATGAGTGGCGGCAATCGCCTTACGGGCGATTAACGGCGGCAGGGGGGCCATAAGAATGAGTGGCGGCAATCGCCTTACGGGCGATTAACGGCGGCAGGGAAGCCATAAGAATAAGTGGCGGCAATCGCCTTACGGGCGATTAACGGCGGCAGGGAGGCCATAAGAATGAGTGGCGGCAATCGCCTTACGGGCGATTAACGGCGGCAGGGGGGCCATAAGAATGAGTGGCGGCAATCGCCTTACGGGCGATTAACGGCGGCAGGAGGGCCATAAGAATGAGTGGCGGCAATCGCCTTACGGGCGATTAACGGCAGCAGGGGGGCCATAAGAATGAGTGGCGGCAATCGCCTTATGGGCGATTAACGGCGACAGGGGGGCGATAAGAATGAGTGGCGGCAATCGCCTTACGGGCGAATAACGGCGGCAGGGAGGCGATAAGAATGAGTGGCGGCATTCGCCTTACGGGCGATTAACGGCGGCAGGGGGGCCATAAGAATGAGTGGCGGCAATCGCCTTACGGGCGATTAACGGCGGCAGGGGGGCCATAAGAATGAGT
>NW_024711733.1:0-27720 GCF_018991925.1 Homarus americanus | reverse complement strand
TCCCCTGATCGAGTATAACAAAGGCCCGTGATCGAGTTTAACAAAGGCCCCTCATCGAGTATAACAAAGTCCCCTGGTCGAGAATAACAAAGGCTCCTGATAGAATATAACAAAGGCGCCTGAACGAGTATAACAAAGGCCCCTGATCGAGAATAACAAAGATCCCTGATCGAGTATAACAAAGCCCACTGATCGAGTATAACAAAGTCCCCCTCATCGAGAATAAGAAAGTCCCCTGATCGAGTATAACAAAGCCTCCTCATCAAGTATAACATAGGCCCCTGATCGAGTATAACAAAGACCCCTGGTCGAGTATAACAAAGTCCCCTGATCGAGTATAACAAAGGCCCCTGATCGAGTATAACAAAGGCCCCTTATCGAGTATAACAAACTCCCCGGGTCGAGTATAACAAAGTCCCCTGATCGAGTATAACAAACTCCCTAATCGAGTATAACAAAGTCGCCTGAACGATTATAACAAAGTCCCCTATTCGACAATAACAAAGTCCCCTGATTGAGTATAAAAATGGCCCCTAATCGAGTATAACAAAGTCCCCTCATCAAATATATCAAAGTTCCCTGATCGAGTATAACAAAGCCCCCTCATCGAGTATAACAAAGTCCCCTGATCGAGGATAACAAAGTCCTTGATCTAGTATAAAAAAGTCCCCTGATCGAGTATAACAAAGTCTCCTGATCGAGTATAAGAAAATCCCCTGATCGAGTATAACAAAGGACTTTGATCGAGTATAACAAAGGCCCCTCATTGAGTATAACAAATTCCACTGATCGAGTATAACAAAGTCCCCTGATCGAGTATAACAAAGTCCCCTGATTGAGTATAAAAAGTCCCCTGATCGAGTATAACAAAGTCCCTGAACGATTTTAACAAAGGCCCCTAATCGAGTATAACAAAGTTCCCTGATCGAGTTTAACAAAGCCACCTGATCGAGTATGACAAAGACCCCAGATCGAGTATAACAAATTCCTCTGATCGAGTATAACAAAAGCCCCTGACCGAGTTTAACAAAGGCCCCTAATCGAGTATAACAAACTCCCCTGGTCGAGTATAAAAAAGACCCCTGATCGAGTATAACAAAGTCCCCGAACGATTATAACAAAGGCCTTCTTGATCGAGTATAACAAAAGTTTCGATCGAGGCAAACAAAGGCCCGTGATCGAAAGACATATAAACAAAGTTCCCTGATCGAGTATAACAAAGCCCCTGATCGAGTATAACAAAGTCCCCTGACCGAGAATAAGAAGAAAGTCCCCTGATCGGAGTATAACAAAGCCCCTCATCATGTATATAACAAAGTCCCCTGATCGAGTATAACAAAGTTTCCTGATCGAGTAAAGCATTGCCCCCTGATCGAGTATAACAAAGTCCCCTGATCGAGTATAACAAAAACCCCTGATCGAGTTTAACAAAGGCCACTAATCGAGTATAACAAACTCCCCTGGTCGAGTATAACAAAGTCCCCTCATTGACTATAACAAAGTCCCCTGATCGAGTATAAAAAAGTCCCCTGAACGATTATAACAAAGGCCCTTGATCGAGTATAACAAAGTTCCCTGATCGAATACAACAAAGCCATCTGATCGAGTATAAAAAAGTCCCCTGATCGAGTATAACAAAGTCCCCTGATCGAGTATAACAAAAGCCCCTTATCGAGTTTAACAAAGGCCTCTAATCGAGTATAACAAAGTCCCCTGGTCGAGTATAACAAAGTCCCCTGAATGATTATAACAAAGGCCCTTGATCCAGTATAACAAAGCCCCCTGATCGAGTTTAACAAAGCCCCCTCATCGAGTATAACAAAGTCCCCTGAACGAGTAGAACAAAGTCCCCTAATCGAGTTTAACAAAGACCCCTCATCGAGAATAACAAAGGCCTTTGATCGAGTTTAACAAAGGCCCCTATTCGAGTATAACAAAGTCCCCTGATCGAGTATAACAAAGTCACCTGAACGAGTATAACACAGTCCCCTCATCGAGTATAACAAAGGCCCCTCATCGAGTATAACAAAGTCCCCTGACCGAGTATAATAAAGTCCACTGATCGAGAATAACAAAGTCCCCTGAACGATTATAACAAAGGCCCCTGATCAAGTATAACAAAGCCCTCTGATTGAGTATAACAAACCCCCCTCATCGAGTATTACAAAGTCCCCTGCTCAAGGATATCAACTTCCCCTGAATGAGTATAACAAAGCCCCCTCATCGAGTATAACAAAGTCCCCTGATCAAGTATAACAAAGTCCCCTGGTCGAGTATAACAAAGTCCCCTGAACGATTATAACAAAGGCCCCTGATCAAGTATAACAAAGCCCTCTAATCGAGAATAACAAAGCCCCCTCATAGAGTCTAACAAAGTCCCCTGATCGAGAATAACAAAGTCCCCTGAACGAGTATAACACAAGGCCCCTGATCCGAGGTATAACAAAAAAGGCCCCTCATCGAGTATAATAAAGTACCATGATCGCGAGTATAACAAAGGCGGCCCTGATCGAGAGTATAAGCCAAAAGTCTGATCGGAGTATAACAAGTCCTCCTGATGACCGATTATAAAGGCCCCTGATCACATATAACAAAGCCCGCTGATCGAGTATAACAAAGCCCCCTGATCGAGTATAACAAAGTCAACTGATCAAGTTTAACAAAGTCCCCTGAACAAGTATAACAAAGTCCCCTGATCGAGTATAACAAAGTCCCCTCACCGAGTATAACAAAGTTCCCTGATGGAGTATAACAAAGCCCCCTCATAGAGTATAACAAAGTCCCCTGATCGAGTATAAAAAGTCCCCTAATCGGGTATAACAAAGGCCCCTGATCGAGTATAACAAAGTTTCCTAATCGAGTAAAACAAAGCCCCCTGATCGAGTATAACAAAGTCCCCTGATCGAGTATAACAAAGTCCCCTGATCGAGTATAACAAAGTCTCCTGAACGATTATAACAAAGGCCCCTGATCGACTATAACAAAGTTTCCTGATCGAGTAAAACAAAGCCCTCTGATCGAGTATAACAAAGTCCCCTGATCGAGTATAACAAAGTCCCCTGAACGAGTAGAACAAAGTCCCCTAATCGAGTTTAACAAAGGCCCCTCATCGAGAATAACAAAGGCCTTTGATCGAGTTTAACAAAAAAGAAGGCGCCCACGAACGAAATTATAATAAAAGGCCCCTGATGAGTATAACAAAAGTTCCTGATCGAGTATAACCAAAGCCCGCTGATCCCGAGTATATGGAAGTCCCCCTCATCGAGAATAAGAAAGTCCCCTGATCGAGTATAACGAAAGCCCTCATCAAGTATAACATAGGCCCCTGATCGAGGTATAACAAAGACCCTGGTCGAGTATAACAAAACCTCTGATCGAGGTATAACAAAGGCCCCAGATCGGCGAGTAACAAAGGCCCCTGATCAGAGTATAACAAAGAGTCCTTGTCGAGAGTACTCAACAAGTCCACTGATCCAGGTTTAACAAGGTCCCCTGATGAGAGTATAACAAAGTACCATGATCAGAGAATAACAAAAGTTCCCTCATCGAATATAACAAAGTCCTTGATCAGGTATAACAAAGTCCCTGATCAGAGTATAACAAACTCCCCTGGTCGAGTATAACAAAGTCCCCTGATCGAGTATAACAAAGTCCCTGATCGAGTATAACAAAGTCGCCTGAACGATTATAACAAAGTTCCCTATTCGAGAATAACAAAGGCCCCTGATCGAGTACAACAAAGTCCCCTGATCAAGTATAACAAAGTTCCCTAATCGAGTATAACAAAGACGCCTCATTGAGTATAACAAAGTCCCCTGATCGAGTATAAGAAAGTCCCCTGATCGAGTATAACAAGGGCCCCTGAATGAGTTTAACAAAGGCCCCTGATAGAGTATAACAAAGTCCCTTGGTCGAGTATAAAAAACTCGCCTGATCGGGTATAACAAAGTCCCCTGATCGAGTATACCAAAGTCCCCTGAACGATTATAACAAAGGCCCCTGATCAAGTATAACAAAGTTCCCTGATCGAGTATAACAAAGTCCCCTGATCGAGTATAACAAAGTCCCCCTGATCGAGAATAACACAGTCCCTTGATCGAGTATAACAAATTCCCCTGGGCGAGAATAACAAACTCCCCTGGTCGAGTATAACAAAGCCCCCTGATCGAGTATAACAAAGCCCCTTCATCGAGTATAACAAAATCCCCTGATCAAGTATAACAAAGTCCTCTGACCGATTATAACAAAGGCCCCTGATCAAGTATAACAAAGCCCGCTGATCGAGTATAACAAAGCCCTCTAATCGAGTATAACAAAGTCAACTGATCAAGTTTAACAAAGTCCCCTGAACGAGTATAACAAAGTCCCCTGACCGAGTATAACAAAGTCCCCTCACCGAGTATAACAAAGTTCCCTGATGGAGTATAACAAAGCCCCCTCATAGAGTATAACAAAGTCCCCTGATCGAGTATAACAAAGTCCCCTAATCGAGTATAACAAAGGCCCCTGATCAGAGTATAACAAAGTTCCCTGGTCGAGTATAACAAACTCCCCTGGTCGAGTATAACAAAGTCCCCTGATCGAGTATAACAAAGTCCCCTGATCGAGTATAACAAAGTCTCCTGAACGAATATAACAAAGGCCCCTGATCAAGTATAACAAAGCCCTCTAATCGAGTATAACAAAGCCCCCTCATCGACTATAACAATAACCCCTGATCAAGTGTAACAAAGTCCCCTGAACGAGTAGAACAAAGTCCCCTAATCGAGTTTAACAAAGGCCCCTCATCGAGAATAACAAAGGCCTTTGATCGAGTTTAACAAAGGCCCCTATTCGAGTATAACAAAGTCCCCTGATCCTGTATAACAAAGTCCCCTGAACGAGTATAACACAGTCCCATCATTGAGTATAACAAAGTCCCCTCATCGAATATATCAATGTCCCCTCATCGAGTATAACAAAGGCCCCTGATCGAATATAACAAAGGCGCCTGAACGAGTATAACAAAGGCCCCTGATCGAGTATAACAAAGTTCCCTGATCGAGTATAACAAAGCCCACTGATCGAGTATAACAAAGTCCCTCTCATCGACAATAACAAAGTCCCCTGATCGAGTATAACAAAGTCCCCTCATCGAGTATAACAAAGTTCCCTGAACGATTATAACAAAGGCCCCTAATCGAGTATAACAAAGTCCCCTGGTCGAGTATAACAAACTCCCCTGGTGGAGTATAACAAAGTCCTCTGATCGAGTATAACAAAGTCTTCTGATCGAGTATAACAAAGTCCCCTGAACGAGTATAACAAAGCCCCCTGATCGAGTATAACAAAACCCCCTACTCGAGTATAACAAAGTCCCCTGATCAAGTATAACAAAGTCCCATGAACGAGTATAACAAAGACCCATGATCGAGCTTAACAAAGGCCCTTGATCGAGTATAACAAAGTCCCCTGGTCTAGTATAACAAAGGCCCCTCATCGAGTTTAACAAAGGCCCCTCATCGAGTATAACAAATTCCCCTGGGCGAGAATAACAAACTCTCCTGGTCGAGTATAACAAAGTCCCTTGATCAAGTATAACAAAGTCCCCTCATCGAGTATAACAAAGTCCCCTGACTGAGTATAAAAAGTCCCCTTTTCGAGTATAACAAAGTCCCTTGAACGATTATAACAAAGGCCCCTGATCGAGTATAACAAAGTTCCCTGATAGAGAATAACAAAGCCACCTGATCGAGTATAACAAAATCCCCTGATCGGGTATAACAAAGTCCCCCGATCGATTATAACAAAAGCCCCTGATCGAGTTTAACAAAGGCCCCTAATCGAGTATAACAAACTCCCCTGGTCGAGTATAAAAAAGCCCCCTGATCGAGTATAACAAAGTCCCCTGAACGATTATAACAATGGCCCCTGATCGAGTATAACAAAGTTCCCTGATCGAGTATAACAAAGCCCCCTGATCGAGTATAACAAGGTCCCCTGATCGAGAATAACAAAGTCCCCTGTTACGAGTTGGGGATTTAGAATATAGTTATACGTCTACCCAGATCCCAACAGGTAACAACAACAAAAACAAAGACAATCGGACTATAAAAGGGTAGACAAAGGATGCGAGTTTTCGTTGTGTATAATAAAGTACCATAAATCCCTTAACAAAATATTCAGCTTATAAATTACCCTTAACCAAACTTAACCTAAACATTAACAGTATATACATATCAATAAAACATAAAACAATCTTGAAGCAAGTGGACGTGGGGGAGGCAATACAAGATACAAGTACTTTAATGAGGAGCTGAGATGGCTGACGAGTAAGGCTGAGTATTGTAGAAGACGGTAGGTAGTCACTGCGACGTAGGTTTAGAGGATAGATGATCCTGTGGTCACTTCCCAGAGCCAAGTGCTCTCTCCTCGAATTGGAGCTCACAAAGAAGACTTGGAGGAAGTGACGCAACAACCAGGATATGGAGAAGAGCCCCGGTGTTAACTAAGGCAGAGTCATACTAGGTGTCTCGTCCCCTAGATGGCGTTGCTAGAGTGGTGCTGGGTAGAATGTAGATCAGGACAATAGATGGCGTGGATTCGTAGTGCTGGGTGGAGGGGTTCGTAACACACCCCCCCTCCAAAGACCTCCGTAGCGCGGGCGCGAAGGAGGTGATCACCTGGTGCGTCTGGAGAGTAGCTGCTGCATTTCCACTGGAGCTCAGGATAAGGAGTCTGCAATCAGGTTATCGACCCCCTTTATGTGCCGGACTTGTAGATTATAGGGCTGGGTGAGGAGAGCCCAGCGGAGGATTCGCTGGTTGGAGGTCTTGTTGTTTTGGATAACGTGAGCGGGTTATGGTCGGTGAAGACTAGGGTTGTTTGTGGGCAAGACTGGAGGTAACATTCAAACTTCTTTATTGCCAACACCAGAGCCAGGGCCTCCTTCTCTATGGTCGAGTAGTTGGTCTGATGTTTTTTCAACTTGGCGGAGTAATATGCCACAGGGTGAAGGACATCAGTGGTTGGGTCGGGTTGTAGGAGCACAGCCCCCACTCCGACACCACTAGCGTCGATTTGCAGATGGAAAGGCGAGGTGTAGTCAGGGGGGTGGACTACAGGCTTGGAGGCAAGGAAGGCTTGAGGTGGAAAGACTAAGTCTTCTCCTGGTTCCCAGTGTAAGGATACTCTCAGAACTAGTACCGTCTGTGGGGACCCATGCAGCTAGATTACTGCAGAACCGGCGGGCGCACATCCCAGGACAGGTTCACTTGCGTCATCCCAGGTGGGGAGGACTCAGATCAGCACTAACGTTTGCGTCCTTGGGTCTCACCATACCATGCCCAACGATATGTCCCAGGTAAGTCACTGAGGCCCGGCCAAAAGCAGATTTAGCCAGGTTTATGGTGAATCCAGTCTCTTGCCGTCGTGCAAACAGTATCTCCAAACGCACCAGATGTTCGTCCCAGCTGTCCGACACCACCACCAGGTCATCCAGGTAGGCGAACGTCCCACCTAGGTCCTGAATAAGGTAGTTGATGGCCCTCTGGAATGTGGCCGGAGCATTAGAAAAGCCAAACGCCATAACCAAATATTGAAAAAGACCAAATGGAGTTATAAATGCCGAGAATATTTTTGCCCTATCCGTGAGTCCCCCTTGATAATATCCTTTCAACAGGTCCACGGTACTGATAAATTTGGCACAGCCTATGCTGTCTATTATATCTTCAATCAAAGGTAAAGGGTAGGAGTCTGAGACAGTGACCTGGTTCACTTTACGATAATCGGTACAGAAACGAAAAGTGCCATCGGGTTTTGGAATGAGAAGGCAAGGTGAAGCCCAGGGGGAGGTACTAGGCTCAGCTAAGTTATGTTTTAACAAAAAATCTACCTCCTTTTTCATAATCTCCTTTTTTGTGGATTTAGTCGATATGCTGATTGCCTAATGGGTTGTACATCATCTGAGATTAGCTTAATATCATGTTTAAGTATATTGCAAAACCCTGGGAGGTCTGACGTGACTTTAGGAAATGTTGATAATAACTTAGTGAGATCTTTTGCTTGAGATGGATTCAGAACAGAAAAATACTCATCCAAGTTGTTGAGTATGTGACTGTTAGCAGGGTTCTCTTTAGGTAGAGGGAAGTCTAAATTCTCCAATAGATCCATGTCATCTGTCTCCGGCTCCGGCCCTGACAAAACCGTATGCAATACAGGTTGGCTTATAGCCTCTGGGATGTCTTCCTCTGACTGCCTGGAATGGTAAAGTTTCATGAGATTAATGTGAACAAGTTGTGAATCTTTTCTGCGATCAGGAGTATAGACTATATAGTTGAGAGAGATAGTTTATTAGCAACTATATAGGGACCAGTAAACTTGCTTTTAAGGGGAGAGCCTGGAATGGGTAGAAAGAGTAACACTTTGTCACCTGGAGAAAATGATCTTTTAACTAATTTAGGTTGGGACTTCACCATTTTTTCTTGGACTTTTTTTAAGTTTGACTGAGCAATGGTTCGGACTTCAGTTAATTTGTCCCGTAAAGTGTCAATGTATTGGGAAACTGTTGCGGGCTTAATAGATGGAGTGTCAAACCACTGCTCCTTTACTATTTTAAGGGGTCCCCTAATTTGTCTACCATATAGTAACTCGAACGGGGAGAAACCCAATGACTCCTGGGGACATTCCCTGATGGCAAAGAGTAACAAGTCTATGCTTTCATCCCATTCCTTTTGGTGTTCTATACAGTATTTTTTGATCATTGATTTGAAAGTTTGATGGAACCGTTCCAAGCAACCTTGGGATTGTGGGTGGTAAGCCGAAGATGTACAATGGTCCACACTGAGGTCTTTCATCACCTGTTTGAAAAGATTGCTCGTAAAATTGGTGCCCTGATCGGATTGGATCTCTTTAGGAATGCCCACTGAAGTGAAAAGGTGCAAAAGATGTTTGATTACGTTTTTTGAAGTGATGCTTTTAAGGGGAAAAGCCTCAGGATAACGTGTACTGGTATCCATAACTGTGAGCAGGAATTGATTTCCCTTCTTAGTCTTTGGTAATGGGCCCACACAATCCACAACAATCTTTTCAAATGGTGTAGAAAATACTGGGATAGGGTATACTTTCATTTGGTTTAACTACCATTTGACAAATATGACAAGATTTTAGGTACTTTGACACATCCTTCCTAAGTCCAGGCCAATAATAAGTCCAGGCCCTGGTCGAGTATAACAAAGTCCCCTGATCGAGTATAACAAAGGCCCCTCATCAAGTATAACAAAGTCCACTGATCGAGAATAACAAAGTCCCCTGATCGAGTATAACAAAGTCCCCTGATCGAGTATAACAAACTCCCCCGGTCGAGTATAACAAAGTCCCCTGATCGAGTATAACAAAGTCCCCTATTCCAGTATAACAAAGTCTCCTGATCGAGTATAAAAATTACCCCTAATCGAGTATAACAAAGTCCCCTCATCCAGTATAACAAAGTCCCCTGATCGAGTATAACAAAGCCCCCTCATCGAGAATAAGAAAGTCCCCTCATCGAATATAACAAAGTCCCCTGATCGAGTATAACAAAGTCCCCTGATCGAGTATAACAAAGTCCCCTGATCGAATATAACAAAGTACCCTGAACGAGTATAACAAACTCCCTGGTTGAGTATAACAAAGTCCCCTGATCGAGTATAACAAAGTCCCCTGAACGAGTATAACAAAGTCGCCTGAACGATTATAACAAAGTCCCCTATTCAAGTATAACAAAGTCCCCTGATCGAGTATAAAAATGGCCCCTAATCGAGTATAAGAAAATCCCCTGAACGATTATAACAAAGGACCCTGATCGAGTATAACAAAGTTTCCTGATCGAGTAAAACAAAGCCCCCTGATCGAGTATAACAAAGTCCCCTAATCGAGTATAACAAAGTCTCCTGTTCGAGAATAACAAAGGCCCCTGATCGAGTTTAACAAAGGCCCCTCATCGAGCATAACAAAGTCCCATGGTCGAGTATAACAAAGGCCCCTAATCGAATATAACAAAGGCGCCTGAACGAGTATAACAAAGCCCCCTTATCGAGTATAACAAAGTTCCCTGATCGAGTATAACAAAGTCCACTGATCGAGTATAAAAAAGTCCCCCTGATCGAGAATAACAAAGTCCCCTGATCGAGTATAACAAAGCCCCCTATCAAGTATAACAAAGGCCCTGATCGAGTATTACAAAGGCCCTGATCGAGTATAACAAAGTTCCCTGATCGAGGTAAAACAAAGGCCCCCTGATCGAGTATAACAAAGTCCCTTGGTCGAGTATAACAAAGTCTCCTAATCGAGAGTATAACAAAGGCCCCTGATCGAGTATAACAAAGTCCCATAATCGAGAATAAGAAAGTCCCCCCTTCAATATAACAAAGTCCCCTGATCGAGTATAAGAAAGTCCCCTCATCGAGTATAACAAAGTCCCCTGATCGAGTATAACAAACTCCCCTGGACGAGTATAACAAAGTCCCCTGATCGAGTATAACTAAGTCCCCTGTCGAGTATAACAAAGTCGCTTGAACGATTACAACAAAGTCCCCTATTCGAGTATAACAAAGTCTGCTGATCGAGTTTAAAAATGGCCCCTAATCGAGTATAACAATGTCCCCTCATCGAGTATAACAAGGTCCCCTGATCGAGTATAACAAAGCCCTTTCATCGAGTATAACAAAGTCCCCTGATCGAGGATAACAAAGTCGTTGATCGAGTATAACAAAGTCCCCTGATCGAGTATAACAAGTCCTGATCGAGTATAACAAAGTCCCCTGATCGAGTATAACAAAGTCCCCTGGTCGAGTATAACAAAGTCCCCTGATCGAGTATAACAAAGGCCCCTGTCGAGGATAACAAAGTTCCCTGATCGAGTATAACAAAGCCCCTAATCGAGTATAACAAAGTCCCCCTTATCGAGAATAACAAAGTCCCCTGTTCGAGTATAACAAAGCCCCCTGATCAAGTATAACAAAGGCCCCAGATCGAGTATAACAAAGTCCCCTGGTCGATTATAACAAACTCCCCTGGTCGAGTATAACAAAGATCGAGTATCCTGATCGAGTATAACAAAGAGAATAACAAAGTCCCCTGATCGAGTATAACAAAGTCCCCTGATCGAGTATAACAAAGTCCCCTGATCGAGTATAACAAAGTCCCCTGAACGATTATAACAAAGGCCCTGATCGGAGTATAACAAAGATCCCCTGGTCGAGTATAACAAAGGCCCCTCATCGAGTTTAACAAAGCCTTCATCGAGTGCAACAAAGTCCCCTGGTCGAGTATAACAAACTCCCCTGGTCGAGTATAACAAAGTCCTCATCGAGTATAACAAATTCCCTGATCGAGTAGAACAAAGTCCCTCATCGAGTATAACAAAGGCCCCTCATCGAGTATAACAAAGTCCATGATCGAGAATAACAAAGTCCCCTCATCGAATATAACAAAGTCCCCTGATCGAGTATAACAAAGTCCCGTGATCGAGTATAACAAAGTCCCCTGATCGAGTATAACAAAGTCCCCTGAACGATTATAACAAAGGCCCCTGATCGAATATAACAAAGTTACCTGATCGAGTAAAACAAAACCCCCTGATCGAATATAACAAACTCCTCTGATCGAGTATAACAAAGTCCCCTGATCGAGTATAACAAAGGCCCCTGATCGAGTTTAACTAAGGCCCCTCATCGAGTATAACAAAGTCCCCTGGTCGAGTATAACAAAGGCCCCTTATCGAATATAACAAAGGCGCCTGAATGAGTATAACAAAGGCCCCTGATTGAGTATAACAAAGTTTCCTGATCGAGTATATCAAAGTCCCCTGATCGGGTATAACAAAGTCCCCTGATCGAGAATATCACAGTCCCCTGATCCAGTATAACAAAGCCCCCTGATCAAGTATAACAAAGGCCCCTGATCGAGAATAACAAAGTCCCCTGGTCGAGTATAACAAAGTCCCGTGATCGAGTATAACAAAGGCCCCTCATCGAATATAACAAAGTCCCATGATCGGGAATAACAAAGTCCCCTCATCTAATATAATAAAGTCACCAGATCGAGTATAACAAATTCCCCTGATCGAGTATAACAAAGTCCCGTGATCGAGAATAACAAACTCCCCTGGTCCAGTATAACAAAGTTTCCTGATCGAGTATAACAAAGTTTCCTGATCGAGTATAACAAACTCCCCTAATCGAGTATAACAAAGTCGCCTGAACGATTATAACAAAGTCCCCTATTCGAGTATAACAAAGTCCCCTGATCGAGTATAACAAAGGACCCTGATCGAGTATAACAAAGGCACCTGATCGAGTATAACAAAGTCCCCTGATCGGGTATAACAAAGCCCCCTGATCGAGTAAAACAAAGGCCCTAATCGAGTATAAAAGGACCCTGATCGAGTATAACAAAGGCACCTGATCGAGTATAACAAAGTCCCTGATCGGGTATAACAAAGCCCCTGATCGAGTAAAAACAAAGTCCCCTGATCGAGTATAACAAAGTCCCTCACCGAGTATAACAGTTCCCTGATCGAGTATAACAAAGCCCCCTCATAGAGTATAACAAAGTCCACTGATCGAGAATAACAAAGTCCCCTGATCGGGTATAACAAAGGCCCCTGATCGAGTATAACAAAGGCCCCTGATCGAGTATAACAAAGTCCCGTGATCGAGTATAACAAAGTCCCGTCATCGAATGTAACAAAGTCCCCTCAACGAGTATAACAAATTCCCCTGATCGAGTAGAACAAAGTCCTTTCATCGAGTATAACAAAGGCGCCTCATCGAGTATAACAAAGTCCCATTATCGAGAATTAGAAAGTCCCCTCATCGAATCTAACAAAGGCTCCTGATCAAGTATAACAAAGCCCCCTGATCGTGTATAACAAAGCCCCCTTATCGAGTATAACAAAGTCCCCTGATCAAGTGTAACAAAGTCCCCTGAACGAGTATAACAAACTCCCCTGATCGAGTATAACAAAGGCCCCTGATCGAGTATAACAAAGTCCCCTGATCGAGTATAACAAAGCCCCCTGATCGAGTATAACAAAGTTCCCTGATCGAGTATAACAAAGCCCCCTCATAGAGCATAACAAAGTCCACTGATCGAGAATAACAAAGTCCCCTGAACGAGTATAACAAAGTCCCCTGATCGAGTATAGCAAAGTACCCTGATCGGGTATTTGAAAGGCCCCTAATCGAGTATAACAAAGGCCCCTCATCGAGTATAACAAAGTTCAATGATCGAGTATAACAAAGTCCCCTCATCGAATATAACAAAGTCCCATGATCGATTATAACAAATTCCCCTGATCGAGTAGAACAGAGGCCCCTCATCGAGTATAACAAAGTCCCCTGGTCGAGTATAACAAACTCCCATGGTCGAGTATAACAAAGTCTCCTCATCGAGTATAACAAAGTCCCTTGATCGAGTATAACAAAGGCCTCTGATCGAGTATAACAAAGTCCCCAACGATTATAATAAAGGCCCCTGATCGAGTATAACAGTTCCTGATCGAGTATAACAAAGGCTCTGATCGAGTATAACAAAGATCCACTGGTCGAGTATAACAAAGGCCCCTCATCGAGTTTAACAAAGGCCCTTCATCGAGTATAACAAAGTCCCCTGGTCGAGTATAACAAACTCCCCTGGTCGAGTATAACAAAGTCCCCTCATCGAGTATAACAAATTCCCCTAATCGAGTAGAACAAAGTCCAATCATCGAGTATAACAAAGGCCCCTCATCGAGTATAACAAAGTCCCATGATCGAGAATAACAAAGTCCCCTCATCGAATATAACAAAGTCCCCTGATCGAGTATAACAAAGTCCCGTGATTTGGCACAAAGTCCCCTGATCGAGTATAAATAAAGTTCCCTAAACACAGCAACAAAGGCCCTTGATCGAATTATAACAAACTACCTGGATCGAGTAAACAAAACCCCTGATCGAGTATATAGCAAACCTCTGATCGAGTATAACAAAGTCCCCTGATCGAGTATAAATAAAGGCCCCTGATCGAGCTTAATTAAGGCCCTCATCGAGTATAACAAAGTCCCTGGCCGAGCATAACAAAGGCCCCTTTATCGAATATAACAAAGGCGCCTGGAACATATGTCAAAGCCCTGATTGAGTATAACAAAGTTTCCCTGATCGAGTATATCAAAGTCCCTGATCGGGTATAAACAAAGTCCCCCTGATCGAGAATATCATAGTCCCCTGATCGAGTATAACAAAGCGCCCTGATCAAGTATAACAAAGGCCCCTGATCGAGAATAACAAAGTCCCCTGGTCGAGTATAACAAAGTCTCGTGATCGAGTATAACAAAGGCCCCTCATCGAATATAACAAAGTCCCATGATCGGAAATAACAAAGTCCCCTCATCTAATATAATAAAGTCCCCTAATCGAGTATAACAAATTCCCCTGATCGAGTATAACAAAGTCCCCTGATCGAGAATAACAAACTCCCCTGGTCCAGTATAACAAAGTTTCCTGATCGAGTATAACAAAGTTTCCTGATCGAGTATAAATAAAAGTCCTCTTCTAATCGAGTATAACAGTTCTGAACGATTATAAATAAAGTCCCCTATTCGAGTATAACAAAGTCCCCTGATCGAGTATAACAAAGGACCCTGATCGAGTATAACAAAGGCACCTGATCGAGTATAAAAAAGTCCCCTGATCGGGTATAACAAAGCCCCCTGATCGAGTAAAACAAAGTCCCCTGATCGAGTATAACAAAGTCCCCTCACCGAGTATAACAAAGTTCACTGATCGAGTATAACAAAGCCCCCTCATAGAGTATAACAAAGTCCACTGATCGAGAATAACAAAGTCCCCTGATCGGGTATACCAGCGCCCCTGATCGAGTATAACAAAGTCCCCGATCGAGTATACCAAAGTCCTGAACGATGGTAACAAAGTCCCTCAACGAGTATAACAAATTCCCCTGATCGAGTAGAACAAAGTCCCCTCATCGAGTATAACAAAGGCCCCTCATCGAGTATAACAAAGTCCCATGATCGAGAATAACAAAGTCCCCTCATCGAATCTAACAAAGGCCCCTGATCAAGTATAACAAAGCCCCCTGATCGTGTATAACAAAGCCCCCTTATCGAGTATAACAAAGTCCCCTGATCAAGTATAACAAAGTCCCCTGAACGAGTATAACAAACTCCCCTGATCGAGTATAACAAAGGCCCCTGATCGAGTGGTATAACAAAGTCCCTGATCGAGTATAACAAAGTCCCCTCACCGAGTATAACAAAGTTCCCTGATCGAGTATAACAAAGCCCCCTCATAGAGTATAACAAAGTCCACTGATCGAGAATAACAAAGTCCACTGATCGAGAATAACAAAGTCCCCTGAACGAGTATAACAAAGTGCCCTGATCGAGTATAGCAAAGTTCCCTGATCGGGTATATCAAAGGCCCCTAATCGAGTATAACAAAGGCCCCTCATCGAGTATAACAAAGTTCAATGATCGAGTATAACAAAGTCCCCTCATCGAATATAACAAAGTCCCCTGATCGATTATAACAAATTCCCCTGATCGAGTAGAAGAGAGGCCTCTCATCGAGTATAACAAAGTCCCCTGGTCGAGTATAACATACTCCCCTGGTCGAGTATAACAAAGTCCCCTGATCGAGCATAACAAAGTCCCCTGATCGAGTATAACAAAGTCCCCTGAACGATTATAACAAAGGCCCCTCATCAAGTATAACAAAGCCCCCTGATCGAGTATAACAAAGCTCTCTCATTGAGTATAACAAAGTCCCCTGATCAAGTATAACAAAGTCCCCTGAACGAGTAGAACAAAGTTGCCTCATCGAGTTTAACAAAGGCCCCTCATCGAGAATAACAAAGGCCTTTGATCGAGTTTAACAAAGGCCCCTGTTCCAGTATAAAAAAGTCCTCTGATCGAGTATAACAAAGTCCACTGAACGAGTATAACAAAGCCCCTGATCGAGTATAACAAAGTCCCCCTTATCGAGAATAACAAAGTCCCCTGATCGAGTATAACAAAGCCCTCTCATCAAGTATAACAAAGCCCCTGATCGAGTATAACAAAGTTCCCCTGGTCGAGTATAACAGAGTCCCCTCATCGAGTATAACAAGGCCCTGATCCGAGTACAGCAAAGGCCCTGAGTCGACTATAAAGTCCCTGATCGGTATAACAAAGCCCACTGATCGAAATAACAAAAGTCCCTCACCGGAGTATAACAAAGTTCCTGATAAAGGTATAAAGCCCCCTCTTAAGTATATGGCGAGAATCTACTGATCGAGTATAACAAAGTCCCCTGATCGGGTATAACAAAGGCCCCTGATCGAGTATAACAAAGGCCCCTCCTCGAGTATAACAAAGTCCCATGTTCGAGTATAACAAAGTCCTGTCATCGAATATAACAAAGTCACCTCATCGAGTATAACAAATTCCCCTGATCGAGTAGAACAAAGTCACCTCATCGAGTATAACAAAGGCCCCTCATCGAGTATAACAAAGTCCCATGATCGAGAATAACAAAGTCCCCTCATCGAATATAACAAAGTCCCCTGATCGAGTATAACAAAGTCCACTGATCGAGTAAAACAAAGTTCCCTGATCGAGTGTAACAAAGTCCCCTGAACGATTATAACAAGGGCCCCTGATCGAATATAACAAAGTTACCTGATCGAGTAAAACAAAACCCCCTGATCGAGTATAACAAAGTCCCCTGATCGAGTATAACAAAGTCCCCTGATCGAGTATAACAAAGTCCTTTGAACGATTATAACAAATGCCCCTTATCGAGTATAACAAAGTTCCCTGATCGAGTATAACAAAGACCCCTATTCGAATATAACAAAGATCCCTGGTCGAGTATAACAAACGCCCCTCATTGAGTTTAACAAAGGCCCCTCATCGAGTATAACAAAGTCCCCTGGTCGAGTATAACAAAGTCCCCTGATCGAGTATAACAAAGTCCACTGATCGAGTATAACAAAAGTCCCTGAACGATTATAACCAAGTCCCTGGTCGAGTAAACAAAGGCCTCATCGAGTATAACAAAGTCCCTGAACAAGTATAACAAAGTCCCTCAACGAGGTATAACAGGAATTACCCTCATGGGAGTAAACAAAAGTCCCCTGATCGAGTATAACAAAGTCCTGAACGATTTATAACAAAGAGGCCTCTGATCGAATATAACCAGGGATTACCTGATCCGAGTGAAACCAAAACCTGATCAGGAGGTATAACAAAGTCCCTGATCGGTATAACAAGAGTCCTTTATTCGGGTATAACAAAGGCCCTGATCGAGAGTTTAACAAGGCCCCTCATCGGGTATAACAAAAGTCCCTGGTCGAGTAACAAGGGCGCATCAAGGGCAACAAAAGGTGCATGAACGAGGATAACAAAGGCCCCTGGTCGAGTATAACAAAGTCCCCTGATCGAGTATAACAAAGCCCCCTGATCGAGTATAACAGAGTCCCCTGATCGAGGATAACAAAGTCCCAGATCGATTATAACAAAGTCTCCTCATCGAGTATAACAAAGTCTCCTGATCGGGTATAACAAAGTCCCCTGATCGAGTATAACAAAGGCTTCTGATCGAGTATAACAAAGTCCCCTGATCGAGTATAACAAATTCCCCTGAACGATTATAACAAAGGCCCCTGATCGAGTATAACAAAGTTCCCTCATCGAGTTTAACAAAGTCCCCTGATCGAGTATAACAAAGGACCCTGATTGAGTTTAACAAAGGCCCTTGATCGAGTATAACATAGTCCCCTGCTCGAGTATAACAAACTCCCCTGGTTGAGTATAACAAAATCCCCTGATTGAGTATAACAAAGTCACTTGAACGATTATAACAAAGGCCCCTGATCAAGTATAACAAAGCCCCCCTGATCGTGTATAACAAAGCCCCCTCATCGAGTATAACAAAGATCTCCAAATCAAGTATAACAAAGTCCCCTGAACAAGTATAACAATGTCCCCTGATCGAGTATAACAAAGTGCCCTCACCGCGTATAACAAAGTAATTTAATCGAGTAAAGCAAAGTCCCCTGATCGGGTATAACAAAGGGCCCTAATCGAGAATAATAAAATCCCCTGATCGAGTATAACAAAGTTCCCTAATCGAGTATAACAAAGTCACCTGAACGATTATAACAAAGGCCCCTGATCGAGTATAACAAAGTTACCTGATCGAGTAAAAGAAAACCCCCTGATCGAGTATAACAAAGTCCCCTGATCGAGTATAACAAAGTCCCCTGATCGAGTATAACAAAGGCACCTAATCGAGTTTAACAAAGGCCCATCATCGAGTATAACAAAGTCCCCTGGTCGAGTATAACAAAGGCCCCTGATCGAATATAACAAAGGTGCCTGAACGAGTATAACAAAGGCCCCTGATCGAGTATAACAAAGTTCCATGATCGAGTATAACAAAGTCCCCTGATCGAGTATAACAAAGTCCCCTGATCGACTATAACAAAGTTCCCTAATCGAGTATACCAAAGACGCCTCATCGAGTATAACAAAGTCCCCTGAACGATTATAACAAAGGCCCCTGATCAAGTATAACAAAGTTCCCTGATCGAGTATAACAAACTCCCCTGATCGAGTATATCAAAGTCCCCCTGATCGAGAATAACTCAGTCCCCTGATCGAGTATAACAAACCCCCTTGATCAAGTGTAACAAAGGCCCCTGATCGAGTATAACAAAGTCCCCTGGTCGAGTATAAAAAGGTCCCCTGATCGAGTATAACAAAGGCCCCTCATCGAGTATAACAAAGTCCCATGATCGAGAATAACAAAGTCCCCTCATCGAATATAACAAAGTCCCCTGATCGAGTATAACAAATTTCCCTGATCAATTATACCAAGGTCCTCTGATCGAGTATAACAAACTCCCCTGGTCGAGTATAACAAAGTCCCCTGATCGAGTATAACAAAGTCCCCTGATCGAGTATAACAAAGTCGCTTGAACGATTATAACAAAGTCCCCAATTCCAGTATAACAAAGTCCCCTGATCGAATATAACAAAGGCCCCTGATCGAATATAACAAAGGCCCCTGATCGAGTATAACAAAGTCCCCTGATCGAGTATAACAAAGCCCCCTGATCGAGTAAAGCAAAGTCCCCTGATCGAGTATAACAAAGTCCCCTCACCGAGTATAACAAAGATCGCTGATCGAGTATAACAAAGCCCCCTCATAGAGTATAACAAAGTCCACTGATCGAGAATAACAAAGTCCCCTGATCGGGTATAACAAAGGCCCCTGACCGAATATAACAAATGCCCTTCATCGAGTATAACAAAGTCCCATGATAGAGTATAACAAAGTCCCGTCATCGAATATAACAAAGTCCCCTCATCGAGTATAACAAATTCCTCTGATCGAGTAGAACAAAGTCCCCTCCTCGAGTATAACAAAGGCCCCTCATCGAGTATAACAAAGTCCCATGATCGAGAATAACAAAGTCCCCTCATCGAATATAACAAAGTCCCCTGATCGAGTATAACAAAGTCCCCTCAGATCGAGTATAACAAAGTCCCCTGATCGAATATACAAAGTCCCTTGAACGATTATAATAGCGTCTCGAGGACTGAGTATAACAGCATTGATCGAGAAAACAAAACCCTCATCGAGTATATAACAAAGTCCTCTATCGAGCATAACAAAGTCCCCTGATCGAGTATAACAAAGGCCCCTGATCGAGTTTAACAAAGGCCCCTCATCGAGTATAACAAAGTCCCCTGGTCGAGTATAACAAAGGCCCCTGATCGAATATAACAATGGCGCCTGAACGAGTATAACAAAGGCCCCTGATCGAGTATAACATAGTTCCCTGATCGAGTATAACAAAGTCCCCTGAACGGGCATAACAAAGTCCTCCTGATCGAGAATAACAAAGTCCCCTGATCAAGTATAACACAGCCCCCTAATCGAGTATAACAAAGACCCTCATCGAGTATAACAAAGTCCCCTGATCGAGTATAACAAAGCCTCCTCACCGAGTATAACAAAGTCCCCTGATCGAGGATAACAAAGTCCTTGATCGAGTATAACAAAGTCCCCTCATCGAGTATAACAAAGTCCCCTAATCGAATATAACAAAGCCCCCTGATCGAGTAAAACAAAGTCCCCTGATCCAGAAAAACAAAGTTCCCTGATCGAATATAACAAAGGCCCCTAATCGAATATAACAAAGGCCCCTGATCGAGTATAACAAAGTCCCCTGATCGAGCATAACAAAGTCCCCTGATCGAGCATAACAAAGTCCCCTGATCGAGTGTAACAAAGTCCCCTGATCGAGCATAACAAAGTCCCTGATCGAGTATAATGTACTGATCGAGTTTAACAAAGGCCCTCATCGAGTATAACAAAGTCCCCTGTCGAGTATAACATACAGCCCCTGATCGAGTATATAACATAGTTCTCTGATCGAGTATATAACAAAGTCCCTGATCGGGTATAACAAAGTCCTGATCGAGAGAACAACAAAGTCCCCTGATCAAGTATTATACTTCAAAGCCCCTTTAATCGAGTATAACAAAGACCTCATCGAGTATATAACAGTCCCCATTTGAGTATAACAAAGCCTCCCTACCGAGTATAATAAAGTCTCGATCGAGGTGATAAATAAAAGTCCTTGATCGAGTATAACAAAGTCCCTCATCGAGTATAACAAAGTCCCCCGGTCGAGTATAACAAACTCCCCCTGGTCGAGGTACAGTCCCTGATCGAGTATAACAAAGTCCCCTGATCGAGTATAACAAAGCCCCCTGATCGAGTAAAACAATGTCCCCTGATCGAGTATAACAAAGTCCCGTCACAGAGTATAACAAAGTTCCCTGATCGAGTATAACAAAGCCCCCTCATAGAGTATAACAAAGTCCACTGATCGAGAATAACAAAGTCCCTTGAACGAGTATAACAAAGTCACCTGATCGAGTATAGCAAAGTACCCTGATCGGGTATATCAAAGGCCCCTAATCGAGTATAACAAAGGCCCCTCATCGAGTATAACAAAGTTCAATGATCGAGTATAACAAAGTCCCCTCATCGAATATAAGAATGTCCCCTGATCGATTATAACAAATTCCCCTGATCGAGTAGAACAGAGGCCCCTCATCGAGTATAACAAAGTCCCCTGGTCGAGTATAACAAACTCCCCTGGTCGAGTATAACAAAGTCCCCTGATCGAGTATAACAAAGTCCCCTGATCGAGTATAACAAAGACCCCTGAACGATTATAACAAAGGCCGCTGATCAAGTATAACAAAGCCCCCTGATCGAGTATAACAAAGCCCTCTCATTGAGTATAACAAAGTCCCCTGATCAAGTATAACAAAGTCCCCTGAACGAGTAGAACAAAGTTGCCTCATCGAGTTTAACAAAGGCCCCTCATCGAGAATAACAAAGGCCTTTGATCGAGTTTAACAAAGGACCCTGTTCCAGTATAACAAAGTCCTCTGATCGAGTATAACAAAGTCCCCTGAACGAGCATAAGAAAGCCCCTGATCGAGTATAACAAAGTCCCCCTTATCGAGAATAACAAAGTCCCCTGATCGAGTATAACAAAGCCCTCTCATCAAGTATAACAAAGCCCCTGATCGAGTATAACAAAGTCCCCTGGTCGAGTATAACAGAGTCCCCTCATCAAGTATAACAAAGGCCCCTGATCGAGTATAACAAAGTTCTCTGATCGAGTATAACAATGCCCCCTAATCGAGTATAACAAAGTCCCCCTTATCGAGAATAACAAAGTCCCCTGTCTGAGTATAACAAAGCCCCCTTGATCAAGTATAACAAAGGCCCCAGATCGAGACATAACAAAGTCCCTGGTCGAGTATAACAAAGTCCCCTGATCGAGTATAACAGCGCCCCTGACTGAGTATAACAAAGGCCCTGATCGTGGAGTATAACAAAGTCCCCTGATCGAGTGCAAACAAAAGCCCCTGATCGAGTAAAACAAAGTCCACTGATCGAGAATAAAGTCCCCTCACCGAGTATAACAAAGTTCCCTGATCGAGGATAACAAAGCCCCCTGATCAAGTATAACAAAGGCCCCAGATCGAGTATAACAAAGTCCCATGATCGAGTATAACAAAGTCCCCTGATCGAGTATAACAAAGCCCCCTGATCGAGTAAAACAAAGTCCACTGATCGAGAATAACAAAGTCCCCTCACCGAGTATAACAAAGTTCCCTGATCGAGTATAACAAAGCCCCCTCATAGAGTATAACAAAGTCTACTGATCGAGTATAACAAAGTCCCCTGATCGGGTATAACAAAGGCCCCTGATCGAGTATAACAAAGGCCCCTCCTCGAGTATAACAAAGTCCCATGTTCGAGTATAACAAAGTCCTGTCATCGAATATAACAAAGTCACCTCATCGAGTATAACAAATTCCCCTGATCGAGTAGAACAAAGTCACCTCATCGAGTATAACAAAGGCCCCTCATCGAGTATAACAAAGTCCCATGATCGAGAATAACAAAGTCCCCTCATCGAATATAACAAAGTCCCCTGATCGAGTATAACAAAGTCCACTGATCGAGTAAAACAAAGTTCCCTGATCGAGTGTAACAAAGTCCCCTGAACGATTATAACAAGGGCCCCTGATCGAATATAACAAAGTTACCTGATCGAGTAAAACAAAACCCCCTGATCGAGTATAACAAAGTCCCCTGATCGAGTATAACAAAGTCCCCTGATCGAGTATAACAAAGTCCTTTGAACGATTATAACAAATGCCCCTTATCGAGTATAACAAAGTTCCCTGATCGAGTATAACAAAGACCCCTATTCGAATATAACAAAGATCCCTGGTCGAGTATAACAAACGCCCCTCATTGAGTTTAACAAAGGCCCCTCATCGAGTATAACAAAGTCCCCTGGTCGAGTATAACAAAGTCCCCTGATCGAGTATAACAAAGTCCACTGATCGAGTATAGTTCAAAGTCCTCTGGAACGATTATACCAAAGTCCCTGGTCGAGTATAACAAAGGCCCTCATCGAGTATAACAAGTCCCCTGGTTGTGTATAACAACGTCCCCTGATCGAGTATAACAAAGGCCCCTGATCGAGTAAAATAAAGTCCCCTGATTGTGTATAACAAAGTCCCCTGATCGAGTATAACATAGGCCCCTTATCGAGTATAGCAAAGTCCCCTGATCGAGTATATTAAAGTCCCCTGATCGAGTATAACAAAGTCCCTCGATCGAGTATATATAACAAGTCCTTTATTCGAGCCCAACAAAGGCCCCTGATCGAGTTTAAAGGCCCTCATCGAGTAAAATAAAGTCCTCGTCGAGTATAACAAAGGCCCTTTATCGAATATAACAAAGGTGTTTTAACGAGAGCAATAAAGGCCCTCGTCGAGATAACAAAGTCCCTGATCGAGCATAACAAGTTCCCCTGATCGAGTATAATAGAGTCCCCTGATCGAGACAATAAAGTCCTAGATCGATTATAACAAAGTCTCCTCATCGAGTATATAACAGTCTTCCGATCGGGTATAACAAAGTCCCTTGATCGAGAGCATCAGTTTTGATCGAGTATAACAAAGTCCTGATCGAGTATAACAAATTCTTGAACGATTATAATAGCGTCTCTGATCGAGTATAACAAAGTTCCCTCATCGAGTTTAACAAAGTCCCCTGATCGAGTATAACAAAGGACCCTTATTGAGTTTAACAAAGGCCCTTGATCGAGTATAACATAGTCCCCTGCTCGAGTATAACAAACTCCCCTGGTTGAGTATAACAAAATCCCCTGATTGAGTATAACAAAGTCACTTGAACGATTATAACAAAGGCCCCTGATCAAGTATAACAAAGCCCCCCTGATCGTGTATAACAAAGCCCCCTCATCGAGTATAACAAAGATCTCCAAATCAAGTATAACAAAGTCCCCTGAACAAGTATAACAATGTCCCCTGATCGAGTATAACAAAGTGCCCTCACCGCGTATAACAAAGTAATTTAATCGAGTAAAGCAAAGTCCCCTGATCGGGTATAACAAAGGGCCCTAATCGAGAATAATAAAATCCCCTGATCGAGTATAACAAAGTTCCCTAATCGAGTATAACAAAGTCACCTGAACGATTATAACAAAGGCCCCTGATCGAGTATAACAAAGTTACCTGATCGAGTAAAAGAAAACCCCCTGATCGAGTATAACAAAGTCCCCTGATCGAGTATAACAAAGTCCCCTGATCGAGTATAACAAAGGCACCTAATCGAGTTTAACAAAGGCCCATCATCGAGTATAACAAAGTCCCCTGGTCGAGTATAACAAAGGCCCCTGATCGAATATAACAAAGGTGCCTGAACGAGTATAACAAAGGCCCCTGATCGAGTATAACAAAGTTCCCTGATCGAGTATAACAAAGTCCCCTGATCGGGAATAACAAAGTCCCATTGATCGAGAATAACAAAGTCCCCTGATCGAGTATAACAAAGCCCTGATCAAGTTATAAACAGTTCCTTGATCGAGTATAACAAACTCCTGATCGAGTATATCAAAGTCCCCTGATCGAGAACAAATAACCAGTCCTGATCGAGTATAACAAACCCTTGATCAAGTAAAAATCAAAGGCCCCTCGAGTATGCGTAACAAAGTCCCTGGTCGAGTATAAAAGGTCCCCCGATCGAGTATAACAAAGCCTCATCGAGTATATAACAAAGTCCCATGATCGAGAACAACAAAAGTCCTCATCGAATATAACAAAGTCCCCATCGAGTATAACAAATTTCTGATCAATTATGCAATAAGGTCTCGATCGAGTATAACAAACTCCTGGTCGAGTATAACAAAGTCCTCTGACTGAGTATAACAAAGTCCCCACCGAGTATAAATGTCGCTTGAACGATTATAACAAAGTCCCCAATTCCAGTATAACAAAGTCCCCTGATCGAATATAACAAAGGCCCCTGATCGAATATAACAAAGGCCCCTGATCGAGTATAACAAAGTCCCCTGATCGAGTATAAGAAAGCCCCCTGATCGAGTAAAGCAAAGTCCCCTGATCGAGTATAACAAAGTCCCCTCACCGAGTATAACAAAGATCGCTGATCGAGTATAACAAAGCCCCCTCATAGAGTATAACAAAGTCCACTGATCGAGAATAACAAAGTCCCCTGATCGGGTATAACAAAGGCCCCTGACCGAATATAACAAATGCCCTTCATCGAGTATAACAAAGTCCCATGATCGAGTATAACAAAGTCCCGTCATCGAATATAACAAAGTCCCCTCATCGAGTATAACAAATTCCTCTGATCGAGTAGAACAAAGTCCCCTCCTCGAGTATAACAAAGGCCCCTCATCGAGTATAACAAAGTCCTAAGATCGAGAATAACAAAGTCCTCATCGAATATAACAAAAGTCCCCTGATCGAGTATATAACAGTCCCCTGATCGAGTATAACAAAGTCCCTGATCGAATATAACAAAGTCCCCTGGACGATTATAACAAAGGCCCCTGATCGAGTATAACAAAGTTATTTGATCGAGTAAAACAAAACCCCCTGATCGAGTATAACAAAGTCCCCTGATCGAGCATAAGAAAGTCCCCTGATCGAGTATAACAAAGGCCCCTGATCGAGTTTAACAAAGGCCCCTCATTGAGTATAACAAAGTCCCCTGGTCGAGTATAACAAAGGCCCCTGATCGAATATTACAAAGGCGCCTGAACGAGTATAACAAAGGCCCCTGATCGAGTATAACATAATTCCCTGATCGAGTATAACAAAGTCCCCTGATCGGGCATAACAAAGTCCCCCTGATCGAGAATAACAAAGTCCCTGATCAAGTATAATACAGCCCCTTAATCGAGTATAATAAAGACCTCATCGAGAACAAAGTCCCTGATCAGCATAATGTTCCTCATCGAGTATAACAAAGTCCCCTGATCGAGTATAACAAAGCCTCCTCACCGAGTATAACAAAGTCCCCTGATCGAGGATAACAAAGTCCTTGATCGAGTATAACAAAGTCCCCTCATCGAGTATAACAAAGTCCCCTAATCGAATATAACAAAGCCCCCTGATCGAGTAAAACAAAGTCCCCTGATCCAGAAAAACAAAGTTCCCTGATCGAATATAACAAAGGCCCCTAATCGAATATAACAAAGGCCCCTGATCGAGTATAACAAAGTCCCCTGATCGAGCATAACAAAGTCCTGATCGAGTATAAACAAAGGCCTCATCGAAAGCAACAAAGGCCCTCTCATCGATATGCACAAAAGTCCCCTGGTCGAGTATAACACAGGCCCTGATCGAGTATAACATAGTTCCCTGATCGAATATAACAAAGTCCCCTGATCGGGTATAACAAAGTCCCCCTGATCGAGAATAACAAAGTCCCCTGATCAAGTATAACAAAGCCCCCTAATCGAGTATAACAAAGACCCTCATCGAGTATAACAAAGTCCCCTCATCGAGTATAACAAAGCCTCCTCACCGAGTATAACAAAGTCCCCTGATCGAGGATAACAAAGTCCTTGATCGAGTATAACAAGGTCCCCTCATCGAGTATAACAAAGTCCCCTGGTCGAGTATAACAAACTCCCCTGGTCGAGTATAACAAAGTCCCCTGATCGAGTATAACAAAGTCCCCTGATCGAGTATAACAAAGTCATCTAATCGATTATAACAAAGGCCCTTGATCAAGTATAACAAAGCCCCCTGATCGAGTATAACAAAGCCCCCTCATCGAGTAAAACAAAGTTCCCTGATCAAGTATAACAAAGTCCCTTGAACGAGTATAACAAAGTCCCCTGATCGCATATAGCAAAGTCCCCTGATCGGGTATATCAAAGGCCCCTAATCGAGCATAACAAAGGCCCCTCATCGAGTATAACAAAGTCCAATGATCGAGTATAACAAAGTCCCCTCATCGAATATAACAAAGTCCCCTGATCGATTATAACAAATTCCCCTGATCGAGTAGAAGAGAGGCCTCTCATCGAGTATAACAAAGTCCCCTGGTCGAGTATAACATACTCCCCTGGTCGAGTATAACAAAGTCCCCTGATCGAGCATAACAAAGTCCCCTGATCGAGTATAACAAAGTCCCCTGAACGATTATAACAAAGGCCCCTCATCAAGTATAACAAAGCCCCCTGATCGAGTATAACAAAGCTCTCTCATTGAGTATAACAAAGTCCCCTGATCAAGTATAACAAAGTCCCCTGAACGAGTAGAACAAAGTTGCCTCATCGAGTTTAACAAAGGCCCCTCATCGAGAATAACAAAGGCCTTTGATCGAGTTTAACAAAGGCCCCTGTTCCAGTATAACAAAGTCCTCTGATCGTGTATAACAAATTCCACTGAACGAGTATAACAAAGCCCCTGATCGAGTATAACAAAGTCCCCCTTATCGAGAATAACAAAGTCCCCTGATCGAGTATAACAAAGCCCTCTCATCAAGTATAACAAAGCCCCTGATCGAGTATAACAAAGTTCCCCTGGTCGAGTATAACAGAGTCCCCTCATCGAGTATAACAAAGGCCCCTAATCGAGTATAACAAAGTTCCCTGATCGAGTATAACAAAGCCCCCTAATCGAGTATAACAAAGTCCCCCTTATCGAGAATAACTAAGTCCCCTGATAGAGTATAACAAAGCCCCCTGATCAAGTATAACAAAGGCCCCAGATCGAGTATAACAAAGTCCCTTGTCGAGTACAACAAAGTCCCCTGAACGATTATAACA
>NW_024711732.1:0-10204 GCF_018991925.1 Homarus americanus | reverse complement strand
CTAGAAGTTACGTATTGCTACCACGTACGCAAACACACTGTTAACGACTCTTGCTCAAACACACTGTTAATGGCTCCTGTATGCAAACACACAATGTTAACGCCTACTTTACACAAACACACTGTTACGACTCCTCTACACAAACACAGACTGTTAACGACCCCTGTACACAAACACACTATTAACGACTCCTGTACACCATCACACACTGTTAACGACTCCTGTACACAAACACACTGTTAACAACTCCTGTACACAAACACACTGTTAACGACTCCTGTACACAAACACACTGTTAACGACTCCTGCACACAAACACACACTGTTAATGCCTCGTGTACACAAACACACACTGTTAACGACTCCGGTTCACAAACACACACTGTTAACGTCTCCAGTAGACAAACACACACTGTTAACGCCTACTGTACACACACACACACACTGTTAATGACTCCTGTACACAAACACACACTGTTAACGCCTACTTTACTAAAACACACACTGTTAACGACTCCTGTACACAAACACACTGTTAACGGACTCCTGTACGCAAACACACACTGTTAACGCCTACTGTACACACACACACACACACTGTTAACGACTCCTGTACACAAACACACACTGTTAACGCCTCCTATACACAAACACACACTGTTAATTCCTACTGTACACACACACACACACACTGTTAATGCCTCCTGTGCGCAAAACACACTGTTAACGCATCCAGTACACAAATACACTGTTAACGACTCCTGTACACAAACATCTTTGTTAACGACTCCTGTAAACAAACAAACACTGTTAACGACTCCTGTACACAAAGACACTGTTAACGCCTCCTGTACACAAACAGACACTGTTAACTCCTCTATACAAATACACACTGTTATTGCCTCCTCTACACAAACACACACTGTTAACGACTCCTGTACACAAACACACTGTTAACGCCTCCTGTACACGAACACACACTGTTAACTCCTCTATACAAACACACACTGTTATTTCCTCCTCTACACCAGCACTCACTGTTAACGACTCCTGTAAACAAACACACACTGCTAACGACTCCTGTACACAAACACACTGTTAACGACTCCTGTACACAAACACACTGTTAATGCCTGCTGTACACACACACACACACTGTTAACGACTCCTGTACACAAACACACTGTTAACGACTCCTGTACACAAACACACACACTGTTAACGACTCCAGTCTACAAACACACACTGTTAACGTCTCCAGTACACAAAATATCACATTGTTAACTATCTATACAACACACACTGTTATTGCCTCCCTCTACACAAACACACACTGTTAACGCCTTCCAGTACACACAAAACACTGGTGCTAACGACTCCACACACACACACTGTTAACGACTCCAGTACACAAACACACAATATTAACGCCTCCTGTACACAAACACACGGCCAGCGACTCCTGTACACAAACACACTGTTAACGACTCCTGTACACAAACACACTGTTAACGCCTCCAGTACGCAAACACACACTGTTAACGACTCCTGTACACAAACAAACATTGTTAACGCTTACTGTACACAAACACACTGTTACCGCCTACTGAACACAAAACACTATTAACGACCTGTACACAAACACACGGCCAGCGACTCCTGTACACAAACACACACTGTTAACGACTCCTATACGAAAACACACACTGTTAACGCCTACTGTACACAAACACACAATGTTAACGCCTCTTGTACACAAACACACGGCCAGCGACTCCTGTACACAAACACACTGTTAACGACTCCTGTACACAAACACACTGTTAACGCCTCCTGTACACAAACACACTCTGTTAACGCCTAGTGTACACAAACACACACACTGTTAACGCCTCCTGTGCACAAACACACACACTGTTAATGTCTCCTGTGCACAAACACACACACTGTTAACGCCTCCTGTGCACAAACACACACACTGTTAACGCCTCTATACGAACACACACTGTTAACGCCTCTATACAAACACACACTGTTAACGACTCCTTTACGCAAACACACTGTTAACGACTCCTGTACACAAACACACTGTTAATGACTCCTGTATACAAACACACACTGTTAGCGCCTCTATACATACATACACTGTTAACGCCTACTGTACACAAACACACACACTGTTAAAGCCTCTAAATGAACACACACTGTTAATGCCTCTATACAAACACACACTGTTAACGCCTACTGTACACAAACACACACATTGTTAACGCCTCTATACGAACACACACTGTTAACGCCTCTATACAAACACACACTGTTAACGACTCCTGTACACAAACACACTGTTAACGACTCCTGTACACAAACACACACTGTTAACGAATCCTGTACACAAACACACTGTTAACGACTCCTGTATACAAACACACACTGTTAACGCCTCTATACAAACACACAATGTTAACGACTACTGCCCACAAACACACACTGTTAACGCCTCCTGTACACAAACATCTTTGTTAACGACTCATGTACGCAAACACACTGTTAACGACTCTTGTGCACAAACACACAGTTAACGCCTACTGTACACAAACACACACTGTTATCGCCTCTATACAAACACACACTGTTATCGCCTCCTCTACACAAACACACACTGTTAACGACTCCTGTACACAAACATACTGTTAACGACTCCTGTACACAAACACACACTGTTAACGACTCCTGTAAACAAACACACACTGTTAATGACTCTTGTACACAAACACACACTGTTAACGACTCCTGTACACAAACATCTTTGTTAACGACTCCTGTAAACAAACACACACTGGTAACAACTCCTGTACACGAACACGCTCTTAACGCCTACTGTACACAAATACACACTGTAAATTCCTCTATACAAACACACACTGTTATCGCCTCCTCTACACAAACACACACTGTTAACGACTCCTGTACACAAACAAACTGTTAACGACTCCTGTACACAAACACACTGTTAACGCCTACTGTACACAAACAAACACTGTTAATTCCTCTATACAAACACACACTGCTATCGCCTCCTCTACACAAACACACACTGTTAACGACTCCTGTACACAAACACACTGTTAACCACTCCTGTACACAAACATACACTGTTAACGACTCCTGTAAACAAACACACACTGTTAACGAATCCTGTACACAAACACACTGTTAACGACTCCTGTACACAAACAGACTGTTAACGACTCCTGTACACAAACACACACTGTTAACGACTCCTGTACACAAACACACACTGTTAACGAATCCTGTACACAAACACACTGTTAACGACTCCTTTACACAAACACAGTGTTAATGACTGCTGTACACACACACACACTGTTAACGACTCTGCACACAAACACACACACTGTTAACGACTCCTGTACACACACACACCAGCTAACGACTCTGTACACAAACACACACACTGTTAACGACTGCGCCGCCAAACACACTGTAACGACTCCTGTACACAAACACACTGTTAACGACTCCTGCATACAAACACACACTGTTAACGACTCCTGCACACAAACACACACTGTTAACGACTCCTGTACACACACACACTGTTAACGACGCCTGTACACAAACACACACTGTTAACGCCTCCAGTACACAAACACACTGTTAACGACTCCTGTACACACACACACACTGTTAACGACTCCTGTACACAAACACACTTTGTTAATGGCTCCTGTACACAAACACACACTGTTAACGAATCCTGTACACACACACACACTGTTAACGCCTCCTATACACAAACACTCACTGTTAACTCCTACTGTACACGCACACATACTGTTAATGCCTCCTGTACGCAAACACACACTGTTAACGGCTACTGTACACAAACACACTGTTAATGACTCCTGTACACAAACATCTTTGTTAACGACTCCTGTAAACAAACACACACTGTTAACGACTCCTGTACACAAACACACTGTTAACGCCTACTGTACACAAACACACACTGTTAACTCATCTATACAAACACACACTGTTATTGCCTCCTCTACACAAACACACACTGTTAACGCATCCAGTACACAAACACACTGTTAACGACTCCTGTACACACACACACTGTTAACGACTCCTGTACACACACACACACTGTTAACGCCTCCTATACACAAACACACACTGTTAACTCCTACTGTACACGCACACATACTGTTAATGCCTCCTGTATGCAAACACACACTGTTAACGCCTACTGTACACAAACACACTGTTAATGACTCATGTACACAAACATCTAAGTTAACGACTCCTGTAAACAAACACACACTGTTAACGACTCATGTACACAAACACACTGTTAACGCCTACTGTACACACACACACAATGTTAACTCATCTATACAAACACACACTGTTATTGCCTCCTGTACACACACTCCTGAACACACACACACTGTTAACGACTCCTGTACACAAACACACTCTGTTAACGACTCCTGTACACAAACACACACTGTTAACGACTCCTCTACACACACACACACTGTTAACGCCTCTTATACAGAAACACACACTGTTAACTCCTACTGTACACGCACACATACTGTTAATGCCTCCTTTACGCAAACACACACTGTTAACGCCTACTGTACACAAACACACTGTTAATGACTCCTGTACACAAACATCTTTGTTAACGACTCCTGTACACAAACACACACTGTTAACGACTCCTGTACACAAACACACTGTTAACGCCTACTGTACACAAACACACAATGTTAACTCATCTATACAAACACACACACACACACACATACTCCCCTGTAACACTGCCCCTACAAAAACTAGTTAACTACTCTTGCACAAACACACACTGTTAACGACTCCTGTACACAAACACACTGTCAACGACTCCTGTACACAAACACACTGTTAACGACTCCTGTACACACACACACACTGTTAACGCCTCCTATACACAAACACACACTGTTAACTCCTACTGTACACACACACACACACACACTGTTAATGACTCCTGTATGCAAACACACACTGTTAACGCCTACTGTACACAAACACAGACTGTTAACCACACCTGTACACAAACACACTGTTAACGACTCCACACAAAAGTTAACGACTCCTGTACACAAACACACTGTTAACAACTCCTGTACACAAACACACTAAACGACTCATGTACACAAACACTGTTAACGACTCTACACAAACACACACTGTTAATGCCTACTGTACACAAACACACACACTGTTAACGACTCCTGTACACAAACACACACTGTTAACGACCCTGTACACAAACACACTGTTAACGACTCCTGCACAAACACACTGTTAACGCCTCTGAACAAAAACACACAATGTTAACGCCTACTGTACACAAACACACACACTGTTAACGCCTCCTGTACACAAACACACACACACTGTTAACACCTCTATACGAACACACACTGTTAACGCCTCTATACAAACACGCACTGTTATTGACTCATGTACACAAACACACTGTTAACGACTCCTGTACACAAACACACTGTTAACGACTCCTACATACAAACACACACTGTTAGCGCCTCTATACAAACACACACTGTTAACGCCTCTATATTAACACACACTGTTAACGCCTTTATACAAACACACACTGTTAACGCCACGTACACAAACACAAACACTGTTAACGCCTCTATACGAACACACACTGTTATCCTCTATACAAACACACACTGTTAACGCCTACTGTACACAAACACATACTGTTAACGCTCACTGTACACAAATACACACACTGTTAACGCCTCTATATGACCACACACTGTTAACGCCTCTATACAAACACACACTGTTAACGACTCCTGTACACAAACACACTGTTAACGACTCCTGTACACAAACACACACTGTTAACGACTCCTGTACACAAACACACTGTTAACGACTCCTGTATACAAACACACACTGTTAATGCCTCTATACAAACACACACTGTTAACGACTACTGTACACAAACACACACTGTTGACGCCTCCTGTACACAAACATCTTTGTTAACGACTCATGTACGCAAACACACTGTTAACGACTCTTGTGCTCAAACACACTGTTAACGACTCCTGCACACAAACACACTCTTAACGCCTACTGAACAAAAACACACAATGTTAACGCCTACCGTACACAAACACACACACTGTTAACGCCTCCTGTACACAAACACACACACTGTTAACACCTCTATACGAACACACACTGTTAACGCCTCTATACAAACACGCACTGTTATACCCTGTACACAAACACACTGTTAACGACTCCTGTATACAAACACACACTGTTAGCGCCTCTATACAAACACACACTGTTAACGCCTACTGTACACAAATACACACACTGTTAACGCCTCTATATGAACACACACTGTTAACGCCTCTATACAAACACACACTGTTAAAGCCTAATGTACATGAAACACAAACACTGTTAACGCCTCTATACGAACACACACTGTTATCCCCTCTATACAAACACACACTGTTAACGCCTACTGTACACAAACACACACTGTTAACTCCTACTGTACACAAATACACACACACTGTTAACGCCTCTATATGAACACACACTGTTAACGCCTCTATACAAACACACACTGTTAAAGCCTATGTACACAAACACAAACACTGTTAACGCCTCTATACAACACACACTGTTATCCCTCTATACAAACACACACTGTTAACGCCTACTGTACACAAACACACACTGTTAACTCTACTGTACACAAATACACACACACTGTTAACGCCTATATAGAACACTGTTAACGCTCTATACAAACACACACTGTTAACGACTCCTGTACACAAACACACTTTTAACGACTCCTGTACACAAACACACACTGTTAACGACTCCTGTACACAAACACACTGTTAACGACTCCTGTATACAAACATACACTGTTAATGCCTCTATACAAACACACACTGTTAACGACTACTACACAAACACACACTGTTGACGCCTCCTGTACACAAACATCTTTGTTAACGACTCATGTACGCAAACACACTGTTAACGACTTTGTGCACAAACACACGTTAACGCCTACTGTACACAAACACACACTGTTATCGCCTCTATACAAACACACACTGTTATTGCCTCCTACACAAACACACACTTTTAACGACTTCTGTACACAAACACACTGTTAACGACTGCTGTACACAAACACACACTGTTAACGACTCCTGTAAACAAACACACACTGTTAACGACTCCTGTACACAAACACACACTGTTAACGACTTGTACACAAACATCTTGTTAACGACTCCTGTAAACAAACACACACTGGTAACGATGCCTGTACACAAACACACTGTTAACGCCTACTGTACACAAACACACACTGTTAATTCCTCCATACAAACACACACACTGTTATCGCCTCCTACACAAACACACACTGTTAACGACTCTTTACACAAACACACTGTTAACGACTCCTGTACACAAACACACACTGTTAACGACTCCTGTAAACAAACACACACTGTTAACGACTTCTGTATACAAACACACTGTAACGACTCCTGTACACAAACACACTGTTAACGACTCCTGTACACAAACAGACTGTTAACGACTCCTGTACACAAACACACACTGTAACGACTCCTGTACACAAACACACACTGATAACGACTCCTGGACACAAACACACACTGTTAACGCCTCCTGTACACAAACACACTGCTAACGACTCCTGTACACACACACACTGTTAACGACTCCTGTGCTCCATTACCTCCTAATTGTTTCGACTCCTGTACACAAACACACACTATTAACGTCCTGGCCACACACACACACGCAATGCTTGCCTCCTATACACAAACACACACCAGTGCTCCTGTACTCGCTCACACTGTTAATGCCTCCTGTTACGCAACCACACACTGTTAACGCCTACTGTACTAAAACACACTGTGGCTCCTGTACACAAACATCTTTACAGTAACACGACTCCTGTAAACAAACACACACTGTTAACGACTCCTGTGCAAACACTGTTAACGCCTACTGTACACAAACACACACTGTTAACTCCTCTATACAAACACACACTGTTATTACCTCATCTACACATACACACACTGTTAACGACTCCTGTACACAAACACACTGTTAACGACTCCTGTACACAAACACACACTGTTAACGACCCCTGTAAACAAACACACACTGTTAACGACTCCTGTACACAAACACACTGTAACGACTCCTGTACACACACACACACACTGTTAACGCCTCCTATACACAAACACACACTGTTAACTCCTACTGTGCACACACACACACACACACTGTTAATGGCTCCTGTATGCAAACACACAATGTTAACGCCTACTTTACACAAACACACTGTTACGACTCCTCTACACAAACACAGACTGTTAACGACCCCTGTACACAAACACACTATTAACGACTCCTGTACACCATCACACACTGTTAACGACTCCTGTACACAAACACACTGTTAGCTCAAATCCTGTTACCTAAACCACACTATTATTAGCTTGACTCCATAATACACAAACACACTTTAATTAGAGCTCCTGCACACAAACATACCCACCTGTTAATACCTCATTGCCTAAACACCTGTGTGACTCCATTCACAAACTATTGCGTCTCCAGTAGACAAACACACACTGTTAACGCCTACTGTACACACACACACACACTGTTAATGACTCCTGTACACAAACACACACTGTTAACGCCTACTTTACTAAAACACACACTGTTAACGACTCCTGTACACAAACACACTGTTAACGACTCCTGTACGCAAACACACACTGTTAACGCCTACTGTACACACCCACACACACTGTTAACGACTCCTATACACAAACACACACTGTTATCTCCTACTGTACACACACACACACACTGTTAATGCCTCCTGTGCGCAAAACACACTGTTAACGCATCCAGTACACAAATACACTGTTAACGACTCCTGTACACAAACATCTTTGTTAACGACTCCTGTAAACAAACAAACACTGTTAACGACTCCTGTA
Source organism: Homarus americanus (assembly GCF_018991925.1). Taxonomy (NCBI): domain Eukaryota; kingdom Metazoa; phylum Arthropoda; class Malacostraca; order Decapoda; family Nephropidae; genus Homarus; species Homarus americanus. Next base: position 1,043 of record NW_024711732.1, on the reverse strand, counting down.
CACAAAGACTCTGTTAACGCCTCCTGTACACAAACAGACACTGTTAACTCCTCTATACAAATACACACTGTTATTGCCTCCTCTACACAAACACACACTGTTAACGACTTCTGTACACAAGCACACACTGTTAACGACTCCTGTAAACAAACACACACTGCTAACGACTCCTGTACACAAACACACTGTTAACGACTCCTATACACAAACACACTGTTAATGCCTGCTGTACACACACACACACACTGTTAACGACTCCTGTACACAAACACACTGTTAACGACTCCTGTATACAAACACACACTGTTAACGACTCCAGTTCACAAACACACATTGTTAACGTCTCCAGTACACAAACACACACTGTTAACTCATCTATACAAACACACACTGTTATTGCCTCCTCTACACAAACACCCACTGTTAACGCCTCCAGTACACAGACACACTGTTAACGACTCCTGTACACACACACACTGTTAACGACTCCAATACACAAACACACAATGTTAACGCCTCCTGTACACAAACACACGGCCAGCGACTCCTGTACACAAACACACTGTTAACGACTCCTGTACACAAACACACTGTTAACGCCTCCTGTACACAAACACACACTGTTAACGACTCCTGTACAAAAACACACACTGTTAACTCCTACTGTACACAAACACACACTGTTAACGACTCCTGTACACAAACACACTGTTAACGCCTACTGAACACAAACACACTATTAACGACTCCTGTACACAAACACACGGCCAGCGACTCCTGTACACAAACACACACTGTTAACGACTCCTATACGAAAACACACACTGTTAACGCCTACTGTACACAAACACACAATGTTAACGCCTCTTGTACACAAACACACGGCCAGCGACTCCTGTACACAAACACACTGTTAACGACTCCTGTACACAAACACACTGTTAACGCCTCCTGTACACAAACACACTCTGTTAACGCCTAGTGTACACAAACACACACACTGTTAACGCCTCCTGTGCACAAACACACACACTGTTAACGCC
>NW_024711731.1:0-6318 GCF_018991925.1 Homarus americanus | reverse complement strand
GGGTGTTATAATCATGGTCGTGGTTGTTATAATCATGGTCGTGGTTGTTATAATCATGGTTGTGGTTATGATCATAGTCTTGGTTTTTATAATCATAGTCGTTGTTGTTATAATTATGGTCGTGGCAATGATCATAGTCGTGGTTTCTATAATCATGGTCGTGGGTGCTATAATTATGGTCGTGGGTATGATCATAGTTGTGGTTCTTATAATCATGGTCGTGGTTATTATAATCATGGTCGTGGTTGTTATAATCTTGGTCGTGGTTGTTATAATCATGCTCGTGGTTGTTAATCATGGTCATGGTTGTTATAATGATGGTCCTGATTTCTATAATCATCGTAGTGGGTGTTATAATCATGGTCGTAGTTGTTATAATCATGGTTGTGGTTATGATCATAGTCGTGGTTGTTATAAACATAGTCGTGGTTATGATCATAGTCGTGGTTGTTATAATCATGGTGTGGTTGTTATAATCATGGTCGTGGTTGTTATAACATTGTCGTGGTTGTTATAATCATGGTCGTGGCTGATATAATCATGGTCGTGGTTATTTTAATCATAGTCGTGGTTGTTATAATCATAGCCGTGGTTGTTATAATCATTGACGTGGTTATGATCATAGTCGTGATTGTTATAATCATGGTCTTGGTTGTTATAATCATAGTCGTCGATTGTTATAATCATGGCCGTGGTTGTTATAATCATGGTCGTGGTTATGATCATAGTCGTGATTGTTATAATCATGGTCTTGATTGATATAATCATGGTTGTGGTTGTTATAATCATGGTCGTGTTTGTTATAATCATGGTCGTGGTTTCTACAATCTTGGTCGTGGGTGATATAATCATTGTCGTAGTTGTTATAATCATAGTCGTGTTCGTTATAATCATGGTCGTAGTTGTTATAATCATAGTCGTGGTTTTTATAATCATGGTCGTTGTTGTTATAATTATGGTCGTGGCTATCATCATAGACGTGGTGGTTATAATCATGGTCGTGGTTGTTAAAATCATGGTCGTGGTTATGATCATAGTCGTGATAGTTATAATCATGGTCGTTGTTGTTATAATTATGGTCGTGGCTATGATCATAGTCGTGGTTGTTATAATCATGGTCGTTGTTGTTAAAATCATGGTCGTGGTTTATACAATTATGGTCCTGGTTTCTATAATCATGGTAGTGGGTGTTATAATCATGGTTGTGGTTATGATCATAGTCGTGGGTGTTATAATCATGGTCGTGGTTGTTATAATCATGGTCGAGGTTGTTATAATCATGGTTGTGGTTATGATCATAGTCGTGGTTGTTATAATCATGGTCGTGGTTATGATAATAGTCGTGGTTGTTATAATCATGGTGTGGTTGTTATAATCATGGTCGTTGTTATGATCAAAGTCGTGGTTGTTTATAATCATGGTCGTGGTTATGATCATAGTCGTGGGTGTTATAATCACGGTGGTGATTGTTATAATCATGGTCGAGGTTGCTATAATTATGGTCGTGGTTGTTATAATCATTTTCGTGGTTATGATCATAGTCGTGATTGTTATAATCATGGTCTTGGTTGTTATAATCATGGTTGTGATTGTTATAATCATGGCCGATGGTTGTTGTAATGATCGTCGCGGTTGTTATAATCATGGTCGTGGGTGTTATAATCATGGTCGTGGTTGATATAATCAAGGTCATGGTTGTTATAATAAAAGTCGTGTTTGTTATAATCTTGGTCGTGGGTGATATAATCATGGTCGTGGTTGTTATAATCGAGGTCGTGGTTGTTAAAATAATTGTCGTGGTTGTTATAACCATGGTCGTGGTTGTTATAATCATAGTAGTGGTTGCTATAATCATGGTCGTGGGTGATATAAATATGGTCGTGGTTGTTATAATCGTGGTCGTGGTTGTTATAACCTTTGTTGTGGTTGTTATAATCATGGTCGTGGCTATGATCATAGTCGTGGAGGTTATAATCATGGTCGTGGTTGTTAAAATCATGGTCGTGGTTATGATCATAGTCGGGATAGTTATAATTATGGTTGTGGTTTCTATAATCATGATAGTGGGTGTTAAATCATGGTCGTGGTTGTTACAATCATGGTTGTGGTTGTTATAATCATGGTCGTGGTTATGATCAAAGTCGTGGTTGTTATAATCATGGTCGTGGTCATTATCATAGTCGTGGGTGTTATAATCATGGTCGTGGTTGTTATAATCATGGTTGTGGTTATGATCATAGTCTTGGTTTTTATAATCATAGTCGTTGTTGTTATAATTATGGTCGTGGCTATGATCCTAGTCGTGGTTTCTATAATCATGGTCGTGGGTGTTATAATTATGGTCGTGGCTATGATCATAGTTGTGGTTCTTATAATCATGGTCGTGGTTATTATAATCATGGTCGTGGTTGTTATAATCTTGGTCGTGGTTGTTATAATCATGCTCGTGGTTGTTAATCATGGTCATGGTTGTTATAATGATGGTCTTGGTTTCTGTAATCATGGTAGTGGGTGTTATAATCATGGTCGTAGTTGTTATAATCATGGTTGTGGTTATGATCATAGTCGTGGTTGTTATAATCATGGTCGTCGTTATGATCATAGTCGTGGTTGTTATAATCATGGTGTGGTTGTTATAATCATGCTCGTGGTTGTTATAACATGGTTGTGGTTTTTATAATCATGGTCGTGGTTGTTATAATCATGGTCGTGGCTGATATAATCATGGTCGTGGTTGTTTTAATCATAGTCGTGGTTGTTATAATCATGGTCCTGGTTATGATCAAAGTCTTGGTTGCTATAATCATGGTCGTGGGTGTTATATTCATGGTCGTGGTTGATATAATCAAGTTCCTCTTTGTAATAATCAAAGTCGTGTTTGTTATAATCTTGGTCGTGGTTGATATAATCATGGTCGTGGTTGTTATAATCTTGGTCGTGGTTGTTATAATCATGGTCGTGGGTGATATAATCATGGTCGTGGTTGTTATAATCGAGGTCGTGGTAGTTATAATAATTGTTGTGGTTGTTATAATCATGGTCGTTGTCATGATCATAGTCGTGGGTGTTATAATCATGGTCGTGGTTGTTATAATCATGGTCGTAGTTGTTATAATCATGGTTGTGGTTATGATCATAGTCTTGGTTTTTATAATCATAGTCGTTGTTGTTATAATTATGGTCGTTGCTATGATCATAGTCGTGGTTTCTATAATCATGGTCGTGGTTGTTATAATCATGGTCAAGGTTGTTATAATCATGGTTGTGGTTATGATCATAGTCGTGGTTGTTATAATCATGGTCGTGGTTATGATCATAGTTCTGGTTGTTATAATCATGGTGTGGTGGTTATAATCATGGTCGTGGTTGTTATAACATGGTTGTGGTTGTTATAATCATGGTCGTGGTTGTTATAATCATGGACGGCTATGATCATAGTCGTGGTTATTATAATCATGGTGCGTGGTTATGATCATAGTCGTGGTTGTTACTCAATGTGGTCTGTGGTTATTTATAATTATGGTCGTGGTTGTTATAACATGGTGGTGATTTATTTGTCGGGTCGTGGTTGTTATAATCGCCAATTGCGTGGCTGATATAATCATGGTCGTTGTTTGTTTTAAATGCTAGTGTGGTTGTTATAATCATGGCCGTGAAAGTTTGTTTATAATCATGGACGTGGTTATGATCACAGTCGTGATTATTATAATCATGGTCGTGGTTGTTATAATCATGGTCGTGGTTGTTATAATCATGGCCGTGGTTGTTATAATCCTGGTCGTGGTTATGTTAATCATGGTCGTGATTGTTATATTCATGGTCGTGTTTGTTATAATCATGGTCGTGATTGTTATAATCATGGTCGTGGTTGTTATAATTATGGTCGTGTTTATTATAATCATGGTCGTAGTTTTTATAATCATGGTCGTGGTTGTTATAATCTTGGTCATCGTTGTTATAATCATGGTCGTTGGTCGTGGTTGTTATAATCATGGTCGTGATTGTTAGAATCATGGTCGTGGTTATGATCATAGTCGTGGTAGTTACAATCATGGTCGTGGTTATGATCATGCCCGTGGTTTATGATCATAGTCGGAGGTGTTATAATCATGGCTGTGGGTGATATAATCATTGTCGTAGTTGTTATAATCATAGTCGTGTTCGTTATAATCATGGTCGTAGTTGTTATAATCATAGTCGAGGTTTTTATAATCATGGTCGTTGTTGTTATAATTATGGTCGTGGCTATCATCATAGACGTGGTGGTTATAATCATGGTCGTGGTTGTTAGAATCATGGTCGTGGTTATGATCATAGTCGTGATAATTATAATCATGGTCGTTGTTGTTATAATTATGGTCGTGGCTATGATCATAGTCGTGGTTGTTATAATCATAGTCGTTGTTGTTATAATCATGTTCGTGGTTGTTATAATCATGGTCGTGGTTGTTATAATCATGGTCGTGGTTGTTATAATCATGGTCGTGGTTATGATCAAAGTCGTGGTTGTTTGTAATCATGGTCGTGGTTATGATCATAGTCGTGGGTGTTATAATCATGGTCGTGGTTGTTATAATCATGGTCGCGGTTGTTTTAATCATGGTTGTGGTTATGATCATAGTCGTGGTTGTTATAATCATGGTCGAGGTTATGATCATAGTTCTGGTTTTTATAATCATGGTGTGGTTGTTATAATAATGGTCGTGGTTGTTATAACATGGTTGTGGTTGTTATAATCATGGTCGTGGTTGTTATAATCATAGACGTGGTTTTTATAATCATGGTCCTTGTTGTTATAATTATGGTCGTGGGTATGATCATAGTCGAGGTTGTTATAATCATGTTCGTGGCTGTGATCATAGTCGTGGTGGTTATAATCATGGTCGTGGTTGTTAGAATCATGGTCGTGGCTATGATCATAGTCGTGATAGTTATAATCATGGTTGTGGTTTCTATAATCATGGTAGTGGGTGTTATAATCATAGTCGTGGTTGTTACAATCATGGTTGTGGTTATGATCATAGTCTTGGTTTTTATAATCATAGTCTTTGTTGTTATAATTATGGTCGTGGCTATGATCATAGTCGTGGTTGTTATAATCATGGTCGTGGCTGATATAATCATGGTCGTGGTTGTTTTAATCATAGTCGTGGTTGTTATAATCATGGCCGTGGTTGTTATAATCATGGTCGTGGTTATGATCATAGTCGTGATTGTTATAATCATGGTCTTGGTTGTTATAATCATGGTTGTGATTGTAATAATCATGGCCGTGGTTGTTGTAATCATCGTCGCGGTTGTTATAATCATGGTCGTGGTTATGATCAAAGTCTTGGTTGCTATAATCATGGTCGTGGGTGTTATAATCATGGTCGTGGTTGATATGATCAAGTTCCTCTTTGTTATAATCAAAGTCGTGTTTTTTATAATCTTGGTCGTGGTTGATATAATCATGGTCGTGGTTGTTATAATCTTGGTCGTGGTTGTTATAATCATGGTCGTGGGTGATATAATCATGGTCGTGGTTGTTATAATCGAGGTCGTGGTTGTTATACAAATTGTCGTGGTTGTTATAATCATGGTCGTGGTTGTTATAATCTTAGTAGTGGTTGTTATAATCATGGTCGTAGGTGATATAATCATGGTCGTGGTTGTTATAATCGTGGTCGTGGTTGTTATAATGATTGTCGCGGTTGTTATAATCATGGTCGTGGTTGTTATAATTGGCGGTCGTGCTTGACTATAGTCGTGGTTTTATAATCGCGGTCGGGTGCTATAATTATGGTCGTGGTTGTTATAATCTTTGGTCGTTGCTGTTATAATCATGCTCGTGGTTGTTAATCGCGGTCATGGTTGTTATAATGATGGTCCTGGTTTCTATAATCATGGTAGTGGGTGTTATAATCATGGTCGTGGTTATGATCATAGTCGTGGTTGTTATAATCATGGTGTGGTTGTTATAATTATGGTCGTGGTTGTTATAACATAATTGTGGTTGTTATAATCATGGTCGTGGTTGTTATAATCATGGTCGTGGCTGATATAATCATGGTCGTGGTTGTTTTAATCATAGTCGTGGTTGTTATAATCATGGCCGTGGTTGTTATAATCATGGACGTGGTTATGATCACAGTCGTGATTGTTATAATCATGGTCTTGGTTGTTATAATCATAGTCGTCGATTGTTATAATCATGGCCGTGGTTGTTATAATCATGATCGTGGTTATGATCATAGTCGTGATTGTTATAATCATGGTCTTGATTGTTATAATCATGGTTGTGGTTGTTATAATCATGGTCGTGTTTGTTATAATCAT
>NW_024711730.1:0-50977 GCF_018991925.1 Homarus americanus | reverse complement strand
CCCAGATAAACACACAGTCAACATATGGACAACAATACTGTAGCTATTCTCTCAGTTCTCAATATACCCCATAAGCGACCTTGTCTTGCACACATTCTCCTCTAATATGTCATAAAATACCTTTTGCCTTTAATAGCAGATTTTGGCCCCTGTTTGTTATCAAGTTTCACTGAAGCTTACTGGACATATGAAGCTTACGTGCTGTGTGACGTTCCGATAGCCTTCCCGTGTGTGTGTCCTCCCCAGTACTATACAGCTTTTGTGTACATTGATCTTGAATAAATATACATGAATGCGACATGTATGTATGTATGTATGTAGCACCTATAATACATATTTCCAGAGTCCCTCCCTCACCCCTTCCCTCCTCCCCTCACCCCTTCCCCTCCCCCCCCTCACCCTCCCCCCCCCTCACCCCTTCCTCCCCCCCCCCTCACCCTTCCTCCCCCCCCTCACTCCCCCTTCCTCCCCCCCCTCACCCCTTCCCTCCCCCTCACCCCTTCCTCCTCCCCCCCACCTCTTCCTCCCCCTCACCCCTTCCTCCCCCTCACCCCTCTCCTCCCCCCTCACCCCTTCCTCCCTCCCCCCTCACCCCTTCCTCCTCCTCACCCCTTCCTCCTCCCTCACCCCCTTCCTCCCTCCCTCACCCCTTCCTCCTCCCTCACCCCCCCTCACCCCCTTCCTCCCCCCACCCCCTTCCTCCCCCCCACCCCTTCCCTCCCCCTCACCCCCTTCCTCCTCCCCCTTCCTCACCCTTCCTCCTCCTCACCCCTTCCCTCCTCCCCCTCACCCCTTTCCTCCCCTCACCCCTTCCCTCCTCCCCTCACCCCTTCCTCCTCCCTCACCCCTTCCTCCCTCCCTCACCCCCTTCCCTCCCCCTCACTCCCCTTCTCCTCCCCCCTCACCCCTTCCTCCTCCCTCACCCTTCCTCCTCCTCCCTCACCCCCTTCCTCCTCCTCACCTCTTCCCTCCTCCCCCTTCACCCCTTCCTCCCCCCTCACCCCTTCCTCCCTCCCTCACCCCTTCCTCCCCTCCCCCTCACCCCTTCCTCCCTCCTCCCCACCCTTCCTCCCTCCCCACCCTTCCTCCCCCCCCTCACCCCTTCCTCCTCCCCCCACCCCTTCCTCCCTCCCTCACCCTTCCTCCTCCCTCACCCTTCCCTCCCCCCCTCACCCCCTTCCCTCCCTCACTTTCTTCCTCCTCCCTCACCCTTCCTCCCCCTCACCCCTTCCTCCCCTCACACCCCTTCCTCCTCCCTCACCCCTTTCCCTCCTCCCTCACCCCCTTCCTCCTCCCTCACCCCTTCCTCCCTCCCTCACTCTTCCTCCTCCCTCACCCCTTCCTCCTCCCTCACTCTCACCCCCTTCCTCCCCACACACCTTCTCCCACGCACCGTTTTTGCGCCTCGTGTTCTCGTAAACAACCTGTACTGCTGCTGACGATCTACCGTGACCTGACTTAACTTTCACTTGTACGGTTACCAAAAGTTGTGGGTCAGGTCAGGTCATGTTTTCCCCACTAAAAACACATTTATCTCTCTCTCTCTCTCTCTCTCACTGTCAACATTCATAAAGACATTAACTTTATACAATCATGTTCAGGTTATTGGTAAGTATTTACATAAGTTAGGTTGTTAGGGGTCAGGTGTTAGTTAGGTCAGTTAGGTTAGGTTTGTTAGGTCAGGTATTTGTAGGTCAGGTCAGGTCAGGTCAGGTTAGGTTAGGTTAGAGGTGTGAGGAAACAGTTGGAGCCCTGGCCCCCTCGCTACACCTGATGCTGAAGTGTTGGCCAGACTGTCATCATAACGGGACGTAATTTGTCCTTCAATTCTTGTTGGGGTCTTGTTGGGGTTTTCTTGTCATTCTCCTGTTTATCATCACCACCCCTCACCACCTCCCTCACCACGTCACCACTCCTCACCACGTCACCACCCCTCACCACGTCACCACCCTCCCACCACGTCACCACCCCATCACCACGTCACCACCCCATCACCACGTCACCACTCTCACCACGTCACCACCCTCACCACGTCACCACCCCCACCACGTCACCACCCTCCCCACCACGTCACCAATCTCTCCTCACCACACGTCACCACCTCACCACGTCACCACCCTCACCACGTCACCAACCCTCACCACGTCACCACCCCCACCACGTCACCACCTCACCACGTCACCACCCCCACCACGTCACCACCCTCCTCACCACGTCACCACCTCCATCACCACGTCACCACCCCTCACCACGTCACCAACCTCACCACGTCACCACCCACTCACCACGTCACCAACTCACCTCCCCCATCACCACGTCACCACCCACTCCACCCCACCCCACCTCCCCACCACCTCACCTCACACACCTCACCACGTCACCACCCACCACCACGCTCCACCCCCTCCACGTCACCTCCCTCCGGGAGAATGAGGGAGATGGAGGGACGGGTGAGGGAGAGGTGAGGGGACGGTGAGGGAGGTGACGAAGGACGGGTGAGGGAGGTGAGGGACGGTATGGGAGGTGGAGGGACAGGTGAGGAGGAGGACAGGTGAGGAGGTGAGGACGGGTTGAGTGGAGAGTGATGGAGTGGATCAAGAGGGAGGTGACGGAGGACGGTGAGGGAGTGGACGTGGATAAGATCGGACGGGTGAGGAGTTGACGGAGGAACGGGTGAGGGAGGTGAGGACTGAACCGGTTGCCTAATTCCGGTGAGGAGGTGACGGAAGGACGGGTGAGAGGGAGGTGAGGGACGGGTAGGAGGTGGAGGGACAGGTGAGGGAGGTGGAGGGACAGGAGGGAGGTGAGGGACGGTTAGGAGGTGAGGACGGGTGTGAAGGAGGTGATGGCGATCGTGGGAGGACGGAGGGACGGGTGAGGGAGGTGAGGACGGGTAAGGGAGGCGATCGGACGGGTGAGGGAGTTGACGGAGGAACGGGTGAGGGAGGTGAGGGACTGAACCGGTTGCCTAATTCCCAATTAACCAGGTTGGTTCACATATATTATATTGGGCTTTAGTAACGAAACCCAATTGAAGTTTCTTGTTTTATTAGAATAGTATTATGTTTATATAATTCCTGAGTATAGATCAACCGTAAGTTCCACTATTTATGAGTGTGATGAGTAAGGAACGGCGTTTATGTATATAAACGTGAATCAACGTCCGTTCGATATTAGTTGGTGTGAGTGACTCTGAGTAGAGACCCATCGAGGGAGAACGGAATTGGGACTTCGTCCTCCCTCGAGGGAAGACGGAGCCATCCACTGCGGCTCTCAAATAACGTCTTCCTCTAGTCAAGGATATCAAACTACTGCCCGCTTTAGGTGGCCAGAGAGCCGGCTACTTATGCCTTTACTCAGAATAGTATGACGCAGCTTCCCGTGGGCACACCTTATCACGTGCATTGAACATGTCACCTCATAGCCAGTGGAAAGTTACAGGGGATGAATCTGAATATAAATCAGATGTAAATAACCCATTTATATAATACTTCTGTTGATGAGACAGGGGCCATTACATCACTCGGTCACCACCGGCCAAGCTCCATGTGGCCTAAATAAGTTCACAGAGTACAGTACATCCTATACAACCCTAACCATGTTATAAATAAAGGTGTAGACACTAAGCTGGGGATTCTACTACTGGAGGGGTTTTATCTACTACACTGACTTATAATAACAGAAAAATAACATGACTTCAAAAGCCAATATCAAAAGCGACATGGCAGAAACAATCTTCGCCTACTTCGTGTTTAAGATCGCACCTTCTTAGCAATGTACAACTTTTGCTACTGTAATCACGCTAGATGAATGAGTGTGTGGTGCTTAAGACTCTTTCAACGAAACATTCATTTTTGCGGAGAGCAATGGTACTGAGTTGTGAAGGGTTCAACACGGCATGGCTGAAAATTTACAGTCTGTGATACTTTTGTAGAACTATCATATTTTTATTTTAAGAAGATGTGTCATTGACATCATTAAAATATGTAGTTTGAAAATTATGAACATTCTTATCCCCCTGGGATCAAAAGAAAATGTCCACATTTTCTATGTTTAATAAATACCGGGAATTATTTCACATCAGTATAAATTAAAATAAGTAAGCACTTACAACAATGACAATAACCTATCGATGTCCTATCAATGTGGAGTTATGCCTCAAACATGTAAATGTGTGTATATATTTAATGTATACCTCGATACTACCTATATCTTGTAGGCTTGATTGAAGAATCCTTTCTAGAATTTCTTGAAAATGTGAAATTGCTGCCGCAATCCCGTAGACTTGTGTGTGTCACTCACAGGAGACAGCTGATTCAAGGTCCGGTAACTGGGTCAGTTTTCACGAAACTTCTGAGTACAGCAAACTACCACTCCTGGTTACACTAGGTCATCCACCACACCATACCTCAGAATGCTGAGACCATCTCTCATGACCGGAGATTTGTCATCACTAGGGTAGGGTGCTGGTAACTGGGGGTGTCTCACGCCATACGAAAGAATTTTGTTGACAAGATGTTGATTGATGAGTAGTCACAACAACTGCAATCACGTCCTGCCACACCCTGGGCAGTGAACGAATCATTTGCAGAAACTAATGTTCACTTCAGCTCACAGGATTGTTGTCATAATTAAGCAACTTTTAATAACTCAGTATTGGTTATGGACATAAACTCAACGTGTATCATATGTAACAGTTCATCTTCCTGTAGTAGTAAATGTGACACATATAACAATATCTTTGATTGCTATTTCATATTTACATTTACGTTTTATATATATATATATATATATATATATATATATATATATATATATATATATATATATATATATATATATATATATATTTGTTATTCTTCTAAACCAGTATTCCACAGTAATGGGGGGAACATAATTCCTCTACCTTTACCATCTGTGTATATGGTGTTTATACTCTTTAAATACCTAATACAGGAGTTAGGGCGACTGTATAGAAAACGCGATCCACAGATGGTTTCAGGTGGGGGGTGGTGGGTGGGTAACTGCACTCTTCCGTCCCACTATGCTTCCCTGTTGGGCGTTGTAAACGCTTCTGCGCTTCACCTTACACAAGGATGTAGGGTGGGGTGCCCAATAAAAAAAAAAATTGAGTTGGGGCGCGCTGCATGACGAACGCCGGGTGAATCCACTTTACGACAGGGGAATACTTTCCACAGAATGGTCAGGTGCTGACAGACGCTTTCCTGACCGCTCTCACTTGTCGTTAACAGGGATTTCACGTCAACAATAACTTAATTGCGGTTATTGGGAATAATTCTGCACCATCTTTGGGCGACTGAATGAGAAACACTCACTAATTATCGTCTCAATACGGGATATTCTTAACACTCGGATATTGTTTGTAACACGTCACTGTTTTTTGTTTTCCTTGTTTTCACAAAACACTGACGTCTTGGTATGTAGACTGATAATCATCCATCACCACCGTTGCTGCAATTCCTGATGTGTAAATCACCGTATCTTCCGCTATCGATGTAAGTTTGGTAGTGCTACACTCTGAGTAGTGACCCATCGAGGGAGAACGGAATAGGTACATCGTTCCCCTCGAGGGAAGACAGAGCCATCCACTGCGGCTCTCAAATAACGTCTTCCTCTAGTCAAGGATATCAAACTACTGCTCGCTTCAGGTGGCCAGAGAGCCGGCTACTTATGCCTTTACTCAGCATAGTATGACGCAGCTTCCCGTGGGCACACCTTATCACGTGCATTGAACATGTCACCTCATAGCCAGTTTAAAGTTACAGGGATGAATCTCAATATGAATCAGATGTAAATAACCCATTTATATAATACTTCTGTTGATGAGACAGGGGCCATTACAGGACGGGTGAGGGACGGGTGAGGGAGGTGAGAGAGGTGAGGGACGGGTGGGAGAGGTGAGGGAAGGGTGGGAGAGGTGAGGGAAGGGTGAGGGAGGTGAGGGACGGGTGGGAGGTGAGGAGGGTGAGGGACGGGTGAGGGAGGTGAGGGCGGGTGAGGGAGGTGAGGACGGGTGAGGGAGGCGAGGGACGGGTGGGAGGTGGCGGAGGGACGGGTGAGGGGACGGGTGAGGCGAGGGAGGTGGGACGGTGTGGGACGGGTGGGAGGTGAGGGACGGGTGAGGGAGGTGTGGGACGGGTGAGGGAGGGTGTGGGACGGGTGGGGTTGGTAGGTGGGGGTGGGGAGGTGTGGGACGGGTGAGGGATGGATGAGGGACGGGTGAGGGAGGTGAGGGACGGATGAGGGAGGTGTGGGACGGGTGAGAGAGATGACGGAGGGACGGTTGGGGAAGGTGAAGGACGGGTGAGGGAGTTGAGGGATGTGTGAGGGAGGTGAATTGAATTGAATTGAAACAGTTTATTTAGCCAGAAAAACACAGATACAGAGTGGATAATAATAACAATATTAACATGGCTGAGCCAGTTGACAACCTGAGCTCTCTTGTAGGCACCTGATATATACTGTACTTTTATTTCAAGGAAGTATTATGTAACATTTAGTATCATCTGGAACAGTACAATAGCATGGTGGTAATAAGAACATCTCATAATGTTACCACGGTTATCACTTCAATATTTACTTATTTTATTTTTCTATTTTTTTTTTAGTTTATTTTTTTATTTATATTATAAATATATACATAAATTACAGTAGAATTAAAAAAAAACATAAGTATAATGGGGGAGCAGTACAACATGGGTTGTACAGTATTAACATTGAACAAGAGGACAGAGCTGCCAGGATTATGTCTAGTTGACAAATATGTTTATTGCAATGGTAATTACTTATCTATTTACATAATAATTTCCGATAAAACAGTTTTGATAGTAGAATAAAAGCAGATATTGTAAATATAGTAGGTATTACAATAAATAATAATACTTAGATAACAGATATTTTTTAAGAGATGATTTAAAGGAAGGGAGGATAGTCTTTGCTCGGATGGATGGAGGTAAGTTGTTCCACACCTTCACACCATGATATGTCGGTCTGGGACTGAGAGGAGCGCATATGGGGGTGGTCTTAATAGCTCTGGGTGCCTTAAGTTGTAGCTTTGATTATTCCGGAACTGAAATTAATTATTGTCAAGCAAGTGATTGATAAATTTGTAAACAAAGAGGGCACAGCAGTAGGTGTTAGTATCTTCGAATTTTAACATTTTCAATTTAGCAAATTGTTCGTTTGTGTGATCTGTTTTTTTTTCAAGTAGGTCATTGTCCGTACAGCTCTCTTTTGTGCATTAGCCAGGGATTGTGTTTTTGAAGAGCCAGAGAATTTAAGATGTCATTAGTAAAGGATAGCAGAGCACTCTCAGTCGACCTTCTAGCTCTAAATCCAAACTGGAAGTCTGTAAAAATGTTATTGGCATTGCAGAATGAATTTAGCCTACTACATGCTAGCTTCTCCAGTATCTGACTCAAGGCTGGGAGGACTGATATGGGGCGGTAGCTCTTGAAGAGACCTTTGTCCCCAGATTTTTTATATGCCAGGTGGACTTTAGCAATTTTCAGTTTATCCGGAAAGACACCACTAGTGAAGGAGGAGTTACAAATGTGTAGGAGAACAGGTAGTAATAAGTGGGCTACTTTCTTAATGATGCTCATTGGTATAGTGTCTTCGCCTGCTGCTGCATCTTTGGACATTTTTATGATGGCCAGTAATTCATCTGCTGTGACAAGGGATAAGAACAGCTCATTTTGCTGTCTGTTTTGCAGGTAGGTGGTGAGAGACTGGTGAGGGAGGTGAGGGACGGACGGGAAGGGAGGTGAGGGAGGGACGGGTAGGGAGGTGAGGGACTGGTGAGGGAGGTGAGGGACGGACGGGAAGGGAGGTGAGGAGAGGGACGGGTGAGGGCGGTGAGGGACGGGTGAGGGAGGTGAGGGATGGGTGAGGAGGTGAGGCTGGGTGAGGGACAGGTGAGGGAGGGACGGGTGAGAAAGGTGAGAGGCGGTGAGAGAGGTGAAGGACGGGTGGGGGAGGGACGGGTGACGTAGGGACAGGTGAGGGACAGGTGAGGAGTGAGGGACAGGTGAGAGAGTTGAGGAGGTGACGTAGGGAAGGGTGAGAGGTGAGGGACGGTGAGAGGTGACGAAGGGACAGGTGAGGGACAGGTGATGGAGGTGAGGGAGGCGACGGACGGACGGGTGAGGAGGTGAGGGACGGGTAAGGGAGGTGAGGGATGGGTGGGGGTGAAAGGATGTGAGAATAATTACATGCAGCTTCCTGGGACACTAAAATGCCCCCAGTAACTCTTCCTGTGAGGGGTGAGGGTGTGGGGGCGGGTGTTAGGGTAAGGGGGTCGACCTCCTTGCTTGGCCTGGCCTAGATTGTGATGTATATTGGTGAGGGGGGTGGTAGGGCGGGTTGGTAGGGGGGGTGGTAGGCGGGTTGGGCTTTATCCTGACACAAGGCACTCACTCGTGTGTTGGTCTGGGTGAGTTAGTTGTTGTTTCAGGTGTAAAGTTAATGATAGCTCACACACCCCCCGGGGATGAGTCCTCCATGATCACAAACGGCTCACCAGCTAGTCTTGGTGAACTATTTTTATTTATTCTGGTGATGCCACTAATTTTATTTTGTTTTTCTAGGTTTAATTAACACGAGTAATAATGGGGAAATAGTTTTTTATATATATTGACTAAGTTATGTTATCACACCGTAGAAAGTTTCTCTGATTCAGTATATGGTAATGTTCAAGCTTGGGTTATTAAATGTTCTGAGTCTTCTAAAAATAACAAATTAAACTGAACACGATCTCTCACGCTGTCCCCCTCCACACTATGGCGAACACCTCTGTTACCAGGGAATATTAGTTCGTCATTATTATTCGTATCACCTTAAAAACATCCTAACCTAAGGACGAAATTCACTTGCTGTAGTAACTGAACCTCGAGTAAACGTACCACGGCACTATGAACTTTTTAACGTCGTGTCGTAAATACCAGAATCGTTCGTCGTATTGCTTCACTCAGCGTCAGTGTGTGGTAGGTGATGTTAGTTCTCACAGCCAGGCGTCATAAGGCCGAGAGTCGTGTGGTTGTGGTGCTCGAGGTAACCCAGTTGCTATATTCTGCATCCAGCTGGACCAACACATGCACTTTATTTATACTTTGCTGTCGCCCCACTTGGAGTTATTTAGAGCCGTGAGGATGTTTTCTGGTCCACTTACCTCATGTATGAAGGATTATTATTGTTTAGCATTTCTGCCCGGGGATGTAGTAATCTCAGTGGACACTCTTCTACCATCTTCACAACGCTCTATAAAACACAATATATCACAGTTTTTCCCTATTTTTTTGCTGTCAGGTTGAAGCTTTTGTTTATTATCACTTCTTAAATCGTAGTAAAGTTATGTGTAAAGTAATGTTCAGTCCACCCGGATGTTTAGAACAGTAAACATCAATTCAGTGTTTATTGCCATGAACACTGAGTCTTTTTTAAGGACTTCAGTGTGAGAAAGTGTTTGTCTTATTCCCGATGTTCTATTTTATATTGAAGAAACAGTTATCTTCCTGCTTTTAATTTGCATTTGTTGATTTATAATTTGATAGCGAGCAGATGTTAAGACGCTATCAGACGAGTAACTACCATAATTCACTCACTGTCTCATTTGGGCGAAGTCATCTCTGTTCCAGTGTTTGCCCGAGCTGTCACCTTCGTAACCAAACACCGTAAAGGCTTCGTCAGTTGTACCAGTGTTCTTATGAAGCTTACGGACGAAACAGTTAGTGTGCGTAACTCATTATATATGTCTTGGTATATTGTGTAAGTGATCTGTGTGTTGGGAGTAAAATTTTCATTGTAATAATTAAAAAGGGTATCTTATCTCTTCAGCCTATATACACTGTGTACATTATACTGTAGGTGTTATATAACATACCAAAGCCGTGCGCAGAGATCACGGAATTTATTAATATAAACACATGTACAGAAGTTAAATTGATTGAAGGTACGAACAAGGAATACTGTACAGCCCAGTATTGCACAGCGGTACGCCAGGCACAAGGTCCAGCTATCAAAATAATTATGTACAAGGGGCCACCATGCTCACTACGTAGAAAAGATACAAAACCCCAGAGTTCGGCGGCGTCCTCGTCCACCTTGTGTACTAAGCCACCTGGGCGAAAAATAGCCACCGCTTTGCAGTATCGCTACGATGCTATTTTGGGCGCGCAATTCTTGGCCCGTTTTCTCTCTCCGCGCCATTCAGGCGGTGGCGCAGAGGTGGCTACGAGCTCTCTAGTTATTTCACTGCCACTCTGGGAAGATGTTCAGTCTAACTGTTTAAGGTTGTAATTAACAGAGAAATGATTTAGATAAGTGAAATATATTTCCTTCGGTCTGAAGATACAACACAGCAGAAAATGTATACATTTCAACGCAAAGAAAAGGGTGACTAAACCTTTCTCGCACGCGCGCTACCTGACTATTACAATTTTAGCAACAAAGTCTCTCACTACACATATACACACACACCCTCGCAAGGTGGAAACCTACAGAAGTGTACGGGACCCGGCAGTGCCTGCTTTCAAGCGCCGGGTTCCTCTTCCCAAACTGGAAGAGTTTTTTGTCAATCTCCAAAAGTTGTTGGTGAAAAGAATACATTGAATGCCGAACATACGGTGGTGGTGTTGTGGTCCGTGGTCCAAGAGTTGTTGGCCGCAGGTGTGCACGGCGACATTTGTAGTGACACGGAAGTATTCTGCTGTAGCGGGAATTATCTGAGGATTGACAGGGCTCCATTGAGTTGACCGGAGAGGCGAGGCGGATGAGTTGCGTTAGCCGCATATCTGAGGATCATCTGGGTGTTGCCGCCGCTGTCACCCGCACGCGGTAAGTTGACCCCTGGCACCAGTAAGTGTTAATTAATGCCGCTTCTTAATGTATAGAGTTATATAATATTTCTTATCAACCTAAAATGTGTATGGTATTATTACTTAATATTATTTTTCTTTATTATTTTCATAAATTGGTACAAATTATCGAAGTTTGTTTACAATTAAATGAGATCACAGATTAATTATGAGAAATTTATCACAAAGATTTTCTGACATCTAATTTGTTCCACATTTTCATTCTCTCTGACCATCATCACATTCTCTCTGACCATCATCACATGTTATTAAAATGTCCTGGATTTAGGAAGTTTTTTTATTTATATAAACATAGTAGTGATGACAGGCTGAGAGAAATGTGTGGAGGTAAGGGTCTATTTAGGGCCCGTGGTGCCGCACACACACACAGCGCGCGCCACCCTCCAACTATTCTTAAAACAGTGAGGTATAAATCTTAACTCTTTGTCCTATCGCCTCCACTTATATAATACTGGAGACAAACACACGTTCATGTAGCTACTCCCTCCTTAATACCTTCACTTATTATAATACATTAGTTGCTTGCCGTGATACAGGTTCGACTAACACACACTCGCCACACAAATATCAATATTAATACATTTATAAGTTTTGATACAACTCTCTCGTGAATACATTACGTCACGGAACCAGAGACAGAAGAGACAGTGTGTACAGTATCTCTCACACCTATTGACTGACTGTCTCACTGAACCTTCCCTTCTCTCGCTCGTAAGGCGCTACAGGGAGTGCCGTCTGCCTACAGTAAACATATTCAACAACATAATTAACTTTTTGGATATTTTAAACGATTATTGATGCTTTAAATATTGACCTTTATTGATTTTTTAAACAAACATTCATACATACATACATACAAACATAGACAAACATACATACAAACATACATACATACATACATACATACATACATACATAGAGCACTTAGGGAGAAGCACTCGTAACCTATTGTTCCGACCACTACCTCCCCTGGGCCACCACTACCTCCCCTGGGCCACCACTACCTCCCCTGGGCCACCACTACCTCCCCTGGGCCACCACTACCTCCCCTGGGCCACCACTACCTGCCCTGGGCCACCACTACCTCCCTGGGCCCACACACTACCTGCCCTGGGCCACCGCTACCTCCCCTGGGCCACCACTACCTCCCCTGGGCCACCACTACCTCCCCTGGGCCACCACTACCTCCCCTGGGCCACCACTACCTCCCCTGGGCCACCACTACCTCCCCTGGGCCACCACTACCTGCCCTGGGCCACTACCTGCTACTAAACTGTATACCCATCGCTACATGTATAAAGTTTTACCGCTTATTCATGTTACATCGTGTGCGTGTGTGTGAAGGGAGGGAGGGAGGGAGGCAGGCTGCTAAACTACCCTATTGGGTTAGATCAGGTTATAGGTTAGGTTAGGTTAGATCAGGTAATGTTAGGGTAGGTTAAGTTAGTGTGTGTGTTTGGTTTCATTAAGAGTCACAACAGACACTCGTCAACACACTCGACACTTAGGTTAAATAATCCCACAAGTTGCTTCATGACGCGGCTGCACATCAACTTGTTATACTGTACACACTACTACGACTCTTGGCTAGATCATTACCTAAATACAAATCACTTAAAATATATCAGTATTTATTATTATATTATTAATCCCAAGTTCTCCTAACAAAGGTCAAGTTAACAGGTCAACAGGGCATGTATCAAATCCATATGAATGATGGAGTCTCGAACGCTAGTGTGGGTAACGTTAGGATGAAACCAGTTGCGTCAAAATATTTATTTAATGAATGCCTTAATTTCGCCTTTGATTCATAATTATCTCATTCATGAGGTCATATTTTTTTCATTATTAAAATCGTCATCATTGGTGTTGTTTATAATATTATATGGTATGATAAGTTTGTGGAGAACCCGATAACGACTCTTAGGTTGTGTATTTACCCGAGTGGTGTTAATTTATTTGATTTGTGCTTTAATGTTAATTATTATTTCAAGGGACTAAATAAATGGAGTTTATAATAAAAAAAAACTCAAATACTTGTCTCGTATATATAACCCGTCCAACAAAAACCAATTACATCATACATAAATGAATTTATACAACAATTTTAATACAACCTACTTATTCGGCTCACTTGATCCGTCCAAAGTACAGCCATACAGTATATAACAAATACAACCCAATTTACCCAAATAACCATACTAGTGACCCGTCCATCCTCCCTTGCCGGCAATTACCTCTTGCAGCCGTTCAGGAACTGACGCCACATGACTGTAAATAAGTTCGAGTTTCCTTGGGACCACCTCGCCTTCTCTTTGCACATGTTGTATTAACTGGCGAGAGGTTCGCTCTTGCTCTGGCTCTCACACATTGACGATGTTCACCCAAATATTTTCAAATGGGTTTAGATCGCAAGATTTACTTGGCCAGACGAGACGATCCACATTTTTCTTTGATCTTGAAACCAGCGAGTTACTGCCCTGGCTGTGTGTATTGGACAGCTGTCGTGCATGAAGAGGACTCGCTCTGGATAGGGAAGAGCATATGGTCTAACAGATGGCAGCATTACTTCCTCCACGATCTCTATACTATATACTTCTCTGCTGTAAACCTGCCTTCTATTTCTACCAGCTCTCGAACGCCGTAGAGGTATACCCAGCCCCACGTGTTGGTCGTGACGTGACCGCTTCTCGCCACCTCCAAGATACTCTCTCGGGCATACCTGATTTGGAAATGATAACGAGCATTATAATTATTCATGTGTGGAGCATGTAAAAATACATTAAAATTATACACACAGATGTATTACTGTATTATTTAAGACTAAGTTTAGGGACAGTAATATTAACATTGAAAGCTTCAGCACCACGTGTTGTTTCTCCTCCAACAGTGTAGTTTACCCTGGGAGCTACAGCAGAAGCTTTTTTCGATGGACCAGATGACACGCCCCCAAAAGTCAGTCCTTCATTCTCATGCTCCAGGGCAAATCTTAGTCGATTTTGACGGTGTATCTCTGTTAGCCGTTCCTTTGTTGCTGGTGTTCGGTGATGTATTCCAGCCTTATCGAGCCTCTATTGTACAGTCCTTGGTGTCACATTAAGTTGAATGTCTTGTATAACAACTGCATTCTTAAATGGGTTTTGGTCTGCAGCTTGATGTATCATTTGGTCTTGAACTGGAGTTGTCTTTCTCGGGGCGCCTGATCTATGCCGACCTACCAGATTTTCCTCTTCAGCCCACCTTTTCAACCATCAATAAACAGTTTTCGGTCAATTCCAAGTTCTCTTGCTATATCAGCGTTGGTAAAGCCACCGTCTCTCAAGCGTTGGTAAAGCCACCGTCCCTCAAGCGTTGGTAAAGCCACCGTCCCTCACACCAACGATTCTTCCTCGTAGATCAACCTTGGCCTCACGACGATCCATTTTCAAGGCTCGGTGCTGGACAGACTGAGGCAACCACGGGACCGCAGCCACGATTTCGCGTCATATCTTTTTGGTGTGAGAATCAGTGCTATTCGAATGAAGTGTTTTGAACACTTCGGTACCCTACAGGATCCATATGCCAGACAGAGAACACTATTTCCTGTTCCATATTACTAGTGTCATATTTGTTTAATGAAACGCGAGGCTCAAGAAATCCTAAAAAATACAGTAATGGATTACTACGGCTGCCAGGTAACACAGACAACAGTCACGGGAGCATGTTGGGCTTACGTAAAGATAAGTTCCCAATGGGATTAATGATGCCGACCATAAGTCACGGATCAATTTGCCGACATTTCTTAGGAGTGAGAACAACGTCATGTCATGTCACGTCAGCCAGTCTAAGCATGACAGCTGTCTGACCATTATGCGCTAGCATGGGAGAACGCTACATCCACCGGCATTACTGATAATATGTTCTTGGGCAAAAATACTTTTAGGATATCATGTGTAACTGATTCTGGGTTCTTCCAGCATCTGTTCCCCATTTACTTTAGTTCAAGTCAATGTTATTGGTGCAGGTGACCGTCACGGGGCACCTGTGAGAGGTGCCATATTAACCGTTAGAGCTGTAATATTATCTATTATATTTTCAGTCAATATACTGTATGCTGTGTTTATTAATCTTTCTAATATTATATGGAGACAAACATTCATATTGTGGCAAATATATAGTTATAATTATGTTAATTGTTTAAAATAGTGCATGATATTTTGGAGCAACAGGTTTCACCCTAACGCTGCCCACACTAGGGTTCGAGACTGGTTCGTTCATAGGGGTTTGGTACGTGCCCTGTTTACAACTCAGAGACTTTCTGGATGTTTCCACTGGCCACAGTCATGTGGGGCAGAATATTCTTCCACAACTGTACATAAAACAAAATAAGTAACAATAATATTAAGTAAGGACTGAAGGTCCAACAAGATCACACAAAATCAATATCAAGTAAAACAAATCTTAATAGTCAAATGCCAACTCTCAAAACACCAGAGAGAGAGAGAGAGAGAGAGAGGGAGGGAGGGTATACTACTTAACTTATAGACAGCTGTGCCTAGACTGACTACCAACCGCTCACCGACGTCATCTCTCTACCGCCAAGTACTGACGGAACATATCCTGATTGGCCAAAACGTAAACTTTATCTAAATTCCCCTACTGACATTATTTCCACTATCTAACCTATATACAAACATAATACAATCAATACACGTGAGAGACAACTGCTGCATTAATAAATACACAAAGTGATAATGTAATAAGACAAATTTAATTCATAAACGATGGCTCAGTCAGTGTGGGCGAGTGATGAGCGAAACAACTGGAGCTGAGCCCACACCATCCTAACCATCGTGTTTCATACCCAGAACAGAAACTTATGACGGACACGCGTAACAACACACACACACCATTAATATTTCCCCGTAAATAAATATTAATGAATACACGGAATTATTTACAATGTGGCAGTCTTTTAGTGGATAGCAATAGCCTTCTTAAGTCAAAATAAACCTATAGCTCAATTTAATTTAGTTATTTAGTCTGATTTAAGCAAAGTTGCATCAAGGAGAGGTTTAGCTCTACTTAGTCTTGCTTAGGTCATTCATAAGGATTAAATTTAATAGTTTTTTCTTAACTAACAGTGTGGTGAGACCCTCCCTCCCTCCCTCCCTCCCTCCCTCCCTCCCTCAGGAAGTTTAGAAGTCTAATAATAGCAAACGTTTCCTAACAACGTGTAATTACTGGTGCAGGATAAATACACCTGGCTTTTGGGTGTACATACATACATACATACATACATACATACATACATGTTTCAGTGCTGGAAATCATAAATCGAACTGAGGGATTAATAACTGATTTATTATTATTATTATTATTATTATTATTATTATTATTATTATTATTATTATTATTATTATCAGTATTATTAGTGTGTGTGTGTGTGCGTGTGTGTGTGTGTGCGTGTGATAGAGTACAGACAGGGTGAGTTTCTCCCCTCAGTAATTAACACTCCGCATCTGTCCACTCCTCGTCCTGCTCACCGTCAATAAAGGTGTATTGTAGGTAGTAAACAACTCCAGCGAACCACTTTATCGCGGCAGTAAAGTCAGGGTTGATAACACCTCTCTCTCTCTCTCTCTCTCTCTCTCTCTCTCTCCAATTCTTCTGTCAATTACAAAAACTCATTAACAGATTAGTGGAAAAGTTGAAGACTCTGTGTTTAGAGTTAATGCTGTAAAGACGAAAGCGATAAATCTTAAAATAAACAATTATGGTTGGCAGCAGAGACCTTAAACAAGTGGACAAGTTTGTGTTTCATGGTACAGTGTTTCATGGTACGGTGTTTCATGGTACAGTGTTTCATGGTACAGTGTTTCATGGTACTGTGTTTCATGGTACTGTGTTTCATGGTACTGTGTTTCATGGTACAGTGTTTCATGGTACAGTGTTTCATGGTACTGTGTTTCATGGTACTGTGTTTCATGGTACTGTGTTTCATGGTACTGTGTTTCATGGTACAGTGTTTCATGGTACTGTGTTTCATGGTACAGTGTTTCAAGGTACAGTGTTTCATGGTACTGTGTTTCATGGTACTGTGTTTCATGGTACTGTGTTTCATGGTACAGTGTTTCATGGTACTGTGTTTCATGGTACTGTGTTTCATGGTACTGTGTTTCATGGTACTGTGTTTCATGGTACAGTGTTTCATGGTACTGTGTTTCATGGTACAGTGTTTCAAGGTACAGTGTTTCAAGGTACAGTGTTTTAAGGTACAGTGTTTTCATGGTACAGTGTTTTTATGGCATAGTGTTTCATGGTACTTGTGTTTATGGTACAGTGTTTATGGCATGTGTTTCATGGTACAGTGTTTCATGGTACAGTGTTTCATGGTACAGTGTTTCAAGGTACAGTGTTTCATGGTACAGTGTTTCAAGGTACAGTGTTTCATGGTACAGTGTTTCAAGGTACAGTGTTTCATGGTACAGTGTTTCAAGGTACAGTGTTTCATAGTACAGTGTTTCATGGTACAGTGTTTCAAGGTACAGTGTTTCATGGTGCAGTGTTTCATGGTACAGTGTTTCATGGTACAGTGTTTCAAAGTACAGTGTTTCATGGTGCAGGGTTTCATGGTACAGTGTTTCATGGTACAGTGTTTCATGGTACAGTGTTTCATGGTACAGTGTTTCATGGTGCAGTGTTTCATGGTACAGTGTTTCATGGTACAGTGTTTCATGGCAGTGTTTCATGGTACAGTGTTTCAAGGTACAGTGTTTGGTGTTTCAAGGTACAGTGTTTCATGGTACTGTGCTCAATACAGTGTTTCATCATGTGGTACAGTGTTTCATGGTACAGTGTTTCATGGTACAGTGTTTCTGGTACAGTGTATGGTGCAGTGTTGGTACAGTGTTTCAAGTACAGTGTTTCATGGTACAGTGTTTCATGGTACAGTGTTTCAGTGTTTCATGGTACAGTGTTTCATGGTACAGTGTTTCATGGTACAGTGTTTCATGGTACAGTGTTTCATGGTACAGTGTTTCATGGTACAGTGTTTCAAGGTACAGTGTTTCATGGTGCAGTGTTTCATGGTACAGTGTTTCATGGTACAGTGTTTCAAGGTACAGTGTTTCATGGTGCAGTGTTTCATGGTACAGTGTTTCATGGTACAGTGTTTCATGGTACAGTGTTTCATGGTACAGTGTTTCATGGTGCAGTGTTTCATGGTACAGTGTTTCATGGTACAGTGTTTCATGGTACAGTTCTTCGTGGTATAATAAATACTCACTGCTATTTACCTGTGTTTCAAGGGATAGCTTAGTGGTGAGGCAGGAGTCTTTGTCGTATTTTGAGATGATCCCTCCCTCCCTCCTCCCCCTTCCTCTCTCCCTCTCTCCCTCTCTCCTCCCTCCCTCTCTCCCTCTCTCCCTCACCCTCCCCCACTCACCCTGGCTCGCACCCAGACAAGACTGAATGAAGCTTGCTCTAGTCAGTCCACTGTTGCCAGCTGTACTCATTAACAGAGACGACAAAATAAATGCGGTGCTCTGAAATGTTCCTTGAGTTAATGTACTGTAGATGTATTAGCAGTGTGAGTTAATGAATACTTTACCCCAGCACGCTCTTCTTATACAGTCACACTCCCACACCTACATATACGCACATACACATATACAGTACACACAAACATAGACATACATACATACATACATACATACATACATACATACATACATACATAAGCTCAAAAACAGTAAGGTGCCAACAGTTGACCTCAGATCTGATTTAATTTCTGGCTCAATGTTCCTGTAACCGGTACTGTATTATATGACGTGTTTAATACCGGTACTGTATTATATGACGTGTTTAATACCGGTACTGTATTATATGACGTGTTTAATACCGGTACTGTATTATATTACGTGTTTAATACCGGTACTGTATTTTATGACATGTTTAATACCGGTACTGTATTATATGACGTGTTTAATACCGGTACTGTATTTTATGACGTGTTTAATACCGGTACTGTATTATATTACGTGTTTAATACCGGTACTGTATTTTATGACGTGTTTAATACCGGTACTGTATTTTATGACGTGTTTAATACCGGTACTGTATTATATGACGTGTTTAATACCGGTATTGTATTATATGACGTGTTTAATACCGGTACTGTATTACATGACATGTTTGATACCGGTACTGTATAATATGACGTGTTTAATACCGGTACTGTATTATATGACGTGTTTAATACCGGTACTGTATTATATTACGTGTTTAATACCGGTACTGTATTATATTACGTGTTTAATACCGGTACTGTATTATATGACGTGTTTAATACCGGTACTGTATTATATGACGTGTTTAATACCGGTACTGTATTATATTACGTGTTTAATACCGGTATTGTATTATGTGAAGTGCTTAATACCGGTCTGGTTAGGTTAGGTTAGGTTAGGTTATGTTATTGTGTGTTAGAGTAGGTTCAGGTAAGGATAGGTAGGTTAGGGTAGGTCTAGGGCAGGTTACGGTAGATCAACCGGGGTAATAATACACTAGATTTAGTTCTGTCGAACAGAGAAAACCTCATTAATAATGTCGAGGTAGGGAACGAACTTGCTAACAGCGATCACAAAGAAATTAGATTCCAGTTAGAATTTCAGAGCAGAAGCAAGGAAAATTCCACTAAAGTCTCAAATTTCAGAAGGGCAAACTTTGATAGTTTGAAGAGGCAGCTGAGAGAAGGGGTAGTACGCTTGGGGGTGAATTACATGACCTCACATAAGGTGACCTCACACAATGTACCCACAGAGGTCGACCTCAACTTACCTGGAGACCTGATGGTTGAGGATGACCTGGTAACGGGATCTGAGGTTGACGAGTTCCTCAACAATTTAAATAATGAGTTACTTAATGCACAAAGGCAGAACATACCATACAGAAAACTCAGATCAGACAACAATGACTCCAAATGGATAAATAATTATTTAAAGAATATTATTGGACAAAGGAAGGCTATAGGTAGGAGAATAAATCGTGAAGTTTACCTCCGAGATTACTATAAGGTATTGGCCGATAGGGTAAGATCGAGTTAAGAAAAGCAAAGAGGAATAATGAACTGAAGGCAGCAAGGGAGGCGAAGTCAAACCACAAGGGATTCTATCAAATGTATCAAACTAAAACACGAGATAAGATTGGACCAATACAGTCAGATACCGGCGAGCCAACTGATAACGAAGGAGAAATGAGCAATAATCTGAATAAATATTTTTCAACAGTTTTTACCACCGAAAATGTAAACATGATACCCGAGGCACCGACTCTATACAGAGATAGTGAAGAATAAATTAAGCGAGATAGTAGTGACTAGTAACGATGTTAGTAAGCAAATAGACAAACTAAACCCTAATAAGTCACCGGGTCCCGATGAGATATACAGCCAGAGTATTAAAGGAATGTAAGGAAGAGTTTAGTATGCCCTTAGCAAAGTTGTTTAACATGTCCTTAAAAACGAGTGTAGTACCAGAATCCTGGAGGATAGCGAATGTAATACTGATTTTCAAAACGGGAGATAGATCACTATCCTCTAACTACCGTCCAATCAGTCTAACATCAATTGTAGGCAAATTACTGGATGCAATCATTTCAAACAGTATTTCGAAATCACATGGAGAAGCACAAGTTGATCAGTGATTCCCAACATGGCTTCACAAGCGGGCATTCATGTCTAACTGATCCATTAACATTCTTTTCATCTGTTTTCGAATCGGTGGACGAGGGGCACAATTATGATGTGGTATATCTCGAATTCTCGACCTTAGCAAAGTCTTCGACAGAGTCCCCCACGAAAGACTAATTAGAAAAGTGAAGGCTCATGGCATTAAAGGAAATATTCTAAAATTGATTAGGGTGTGGTTACAGGACAGGAAACAGCGAGTGAGCATTAACAGCACTAAATTCGATTGGAGCAACGTCACTAGTGGAGTTCCCCAAGGATCAGTACTTGGACCATTATTATTTATTATATACATAAACGACATAGATATCGGCGTAGACAGCAACATAAGTAAATTTGCTGGTGACACTAAAATAGGGCGTTTAATTAAATATGACGAGGACTCTGCAAAACTACAGGAAGATCTAAACAAATTTTTCGAATGGTCTGAAAAATGGCAGATGAGATTCAATGTGGACAAGTGTAAAGTACTCAGTATAGGAGATGTAAACAGGGAAACCAGATAACAAATGAACAACGATTTTATTGAGAAATCCGACTGTGAGAAGGATTTAGGAGTATTATAAGTATTAATCTTAAGACAAGTAAACAATGTGTATTTGCTCGAAACAAGGCTAATAAAGTACTTGGGTTCATACAAAGGAGTGTTAGTTACAAGACTAGCGAGGTCATCCTAAACTATATCTTGCACTTGTGAGACCCCACTTGGATTACGCAGTTCAATTCTGGTCACCGTATTCCAGAATGGATATAGAATCCTTGGAAAGAATTCAGAGGAGAATAACAAGGCTAATCCTGGGCATTAGGAACCTTGAGTACAGAGACAGGTTAAAGCATCTTAATTTGCACTCTCTCGAGAGACGTAGAGTGAGGGGCGATATGATAGAGGTGTATAAATGGAAGTCAGGGCTGAACAAATGGGACATTACAAAGGTACTCAAACTATCCAACCGGGAGCGAACTCGTAACAATGGTTTTAAATTAGACAAATTTAGATTTAGGCGTGAAATAGGTAAACGTTGGTTTGGAAATAGAGTAATGGACGAGTGGAACAAGTTACCAAATATCATCATTAACTCGAATACGCTGGATAGCTTCTCAAACATAGGTTGGATGGACATATGAGCAGCAGGGGTTAGGTGTAAATGGGACTGCTCAGTATGGGCCAATAGGCCCGCTGCAGCTTCCGCCATTCTTATGTTCTTGTGTTCTTTTGTACGATAGATTACCCTGACCTACAGCTTGGCTTAGGGAACATGCTACAGTTTATCGTTGTTCACTCCTGTGGTCAGCTCTCACCTTGATAGGGGAAGGTTTTATTGGTTCCCTGCCACTCCCTACCCCGTGTGTGTGTGTGTGTGTGTGTGTGTGTGTGTGTTCCAGTGCACAAACAGTATGCTCAGCCCTGTCCCTATAAAGCGATTTTTTCAGTCTAAGACGTAGTGTTGGAGTGTGTGGCCATATGTGTGGCCACACACCTTATATTTAGTTTTGTTCACATATGCCTGAGGGACATACTGCCATAGGTACTTATACTCCAACCTTAGTCTAGCGGTTACATCTTGTAATCTAGTGATCTTGTTACTTGTTCGCTTTCGTCGGATGGCTGGTTGTGGGGTTTGTTTTCCTCTTTTGGGGATAGGGTGGTAATGGCCTCTATAAATTTTGTTAGTAAGTAACGCGAGGCCAGGCAGGCGTTTAACGTGGTTCTCAGTTTCTCCATGGTCGGGTTGTTTATGTGGCTGAGAATCTCCTTGGAGATGCCCGAGTAGCCAGGTGTTTGAGATGGCTGTATTGAGTTCCTTCAAACGAGATTGCTTTAGTTATGAGGTTATCTCCATGCAGGTCCTCTCAATACCACAGAGAGTTTGTATGTGGCCCCGGAGTTCATTACGTGCTGAGCTCCTCCTGGGTACCGCCAGAACCTCTCCTCTCCCCGACTGTGATCCGGAAGATGGTCCTTCATAATACTCCTGAAGACGGGTTCTCTGCCTTGGTTGTCTTTTATTTGATTGTCTACGTGGTCTGTACCTTTCAGTCTCATGACCCGACGCCAGAGCTCCCCCGGGTCACAATGTGTGAGTTGTTCTACAGTGTCGACCAATTTGAAGTTTTTTAGTTCCAGAGATCTTTACTGTGTTTCCTCCCATATCCCCCTGTATGTGGCGTGTCGTGTGTCATGTCGTGTCGTGTCGTGTGTCGTGTCGTGTGTCATGTCGTGTCGTGTCGTGTGTCGTGTCGTGTCGTGTGTCATGTCGTGTCGTGTCGTGTCGTGTGTCGTGTCGTGTTGTGTCGTGTCGTGTTTGGGAGGGGCGGCCTCCTGGTAGACTGAGTTGATTTCTTCGCCTCTTGTGGTCACCGGCTGCTTGTCTGTGGTCTGTCTGTAGGTTAGTCATGTGTTCAACATAAAGTTTGGCTGTTGTCTTTTCGTTGAACAGTTGCCAGTTTCTGTGTTTGCTGATCCTTCTTGGTGGAGCTGTACCGTTATTGGTGGAGCTGTACCGTTATTGGTGGAGCTGTACCGTTATTGGTGGAGCTGTACCATTATTGGTGGAGCTGTACCGTTATTGGTGGAGCTGTACCGTTATTGGTGGAGCTGTACCGTTATTGGTGGAGCTGTACCGTTATTGGTGGAGCTGTACCGTTATTGGTGGGGCTGTACCGTTATTGGTGGGGCTGTACCGTTATTGGTGGAGCTGTACCATTATCAGAGATGGTCATGACTTTAGGCAGGTGGTCGCTGGAGGTCACAGGATCTTGTTCAACAAGATAGTTGTGGAATCATCTGCCGTGTGTGGCTCAGTTGCTGCTGTAGAACTTGGGGAAGTGTGGGACAATTATGTCAGCTATGAGGCCAGCGAGGCCTCGTCCAGCACTGTTGGTTGTCCTCTTACCATGTCTGGCGTCCAGGTCCCCGAGGATGATGGTTGGCTGCTGGTTTATCAGAGTTTGTTGACGTCAGCGTTAGGCAAGTGTCCCTGCGTGAGGTGAAACAATAAACAATTGGTCGTGTTGTGAAGTGAAGTTATCCGTTGTTGACTCTCTTTAGTGATGGTCACTCCGTCTTCCTTGAGTTCTTGCTGGTGAATCTCTATACGTTTCCTACTTTATTTATCACTCAGTCAGGTGTTCAGAGCGCCCATCAGTCGTGGTGGTGTGTGAACAGAACTGTCCTTAGAGGCTGTAAAGTGGGAGGTGTAATAATTATCATTCTCCAGTTGACTTATGTTCCCTGAGAGAACAGGTGCACACATCTTGGTCAACTGGCTGTGGGGGGGATTTGCATTGTTTGCTGTTGGGTTGTTTATCAGCCCATGTTCGAGCTGCCCTCTGAAATCATGTGCTACCGCTGGATCCTCCAGACGCTTAGTATTGAAACCTCTTCTGAAGGCATGCTGCCTTTTTCCGTTTTGAGGCAACGTGAAATGAGAGCTTGGATCCAACAAGCCGATGATCAGTGCCACAGTGGTCTGAGCCACGTATGGCACGGGTGATGAGGACATCTCGACTATCTCTTTCTCTGATAATGATGTAGTCAATGAGATGCCAGTGTTTGGATCGTGGGTGTTGCCACGAACCCTTGAACTTGTCGGCCTGCCTAAACAAGGTATTGGTGATAGTGAGGTTGTGTGCAGCACACTTACTGAGGAGGAGTAGGCCGTTGGGATTACACTTGCCTAGTCCATTTCTCCCTATGGTTCCCTGCCAAATGTCAGCATCTCTGCCAACTCTGGCATTGAAGTCACCAAGGAGCACAACCTTATCTTCTCTGAGGATAGAGGTTAGCACTCTGTCGAGGTCGCCATAAAAGGCCTCCTTGGTGTCATCCTCTACAACCAGTGTTGGGGCGTATGGACTGATGAAGAAGTCATGCCGTGAGTGATTCAGTGGGACTCGAAGCGTCATGAGGCGCTCGTTAATCCCAATAGGCATTTCAGTTAGTCTGTGTAGGATGCGTTGGCGGATGACAAAGCCAACTCCATAAATACGGTTTCTCTCTGCAGCAGGCTTACCCTTCCAAAAGGTGTAGCCAGACCCCCGTTCTGTGAGTTGGCCCTCATCTGGGAGCCGGAACTCACTGATGGCTGCTATGTCGATGTTATACCTAACCAGCTCTTTTGACACAAGGGCAGTTCTTCTTTCAGGACGCGCATTTGTGCCAGTATCCAGAAGTGATACATTACATGCAGTGACCAGAAGAGTTGTATGGTTTGTTTTTGTTTGGCTCTGTGATTTTGGTTGTGTTTTCGACCGCATAAGGATGACCTTACTGGGTGCGGTTGCCCAGTCAGGTTGGGTTTTTTAGGCAGGCTATGTTTAGGGCACCTTTTATAGCCCCCTCCCCATGTGGGGTGAGCAGAGTGGCTCCTCGAAAGGGCTGCTCAGTCGCACAGACAGGACCGGATTGCAGTGCTGCCTAGATCCCAGTGCATAAACGACCATCTTATCTTTGCCACCCATGTGCGGAGTTGTGACTAGAGACTCCCGGCAGTCATTTCTGCCTGTCCCCATCACCACTCGTCGGTAACCATAGGAATTTTGTGGGTATAAGGGTTTTGATGATGATGTGAGGTATGGTGAGCTGGGTGATGGCTGTGCGTGAGTTGATTTATGTGGTGAGGCAGGAGCGCAGGCTGCAACCACACATCTTGACTCTCCCTTTTCCTGATCCAGTGGCGCAAGTGTTGCAACGACTGGGGAGAGGGAGAGTCGCAATGGACTGCCAATAGCCCAGTTTGTTGGGTTTCACCTTAGTAGCCTGTCCATCAGGCAATGTCTTCGTCCGCCGGTGTAGTCGTTGGGTTTCCATGGTGGTCACCTTTTCCGCCTACACCGCCGTTGGGGTCTTGTTGGAGCTCTGTAAGCATGTCTGCCTGATGCGGGGCTCCACCACAGATTTTATGTTCGGGGTCTCTTCCCGTAGCCTTATACCTGCCAAGGTAAACCCGCAAGGCATCGGGGCGGTAGTTGGTAAACGCCAGTACAAGTCCACATGCCAGTGGGCCTATGCGCCGTCACTCTGGGGTCCACTGCTACCCGAGATCCCCTGCTGGTCTAGCCTGGGCCCACGAGACACCCAGTTACCGCGTGTTGCCACGAGGAGGCACAACAGGAGTCTTGATGGTGAGGAGGCTGTGTACTGGCAGGGGAACGCACACCCACACACAAACACACACACACACACACACACACAGTTGTTTAAGCGAAGTACTGTAATATATAATGACACCAACAATTGCCCCTTGAGGGAGGGAGATGTGACGTGGGTGAGGGAGGGAGGGAGGAGGTACTCTCGGCTCGTAGGGAGGGCCGGGCAGTAGTTAACTCAGCTCCCCTACGTACACAACTTGGACAGTATATATTATCCAGGTTAGCTAATAGTGGAAGTCTCTCTCTCTCTCTCTCTCTCTCTCTCTCTCTCTCTCTCTCTCTCTCTCTCAGCTGGCTTGGTACATTTCTAAAAAGTGCGCCAGGTGTTCCCACACCCTCAAAATTATGCCACCTCACTCCACCCAACTCCGCCTCCACCTACTCCACCTCACCCACCCTACTGCACCCCTCACTCCACCCTACTCCACCCCTCACACTCCACCTTACTCCACCCTCACTCCACCCTACTCCACCCTCAATCTTCCCTTTACTCCAATTTCTACCCACCCTACTCCACTCAATCTACCTTACTCCACTTCTACTCCACCCTACTCACCTCTACACTCCAATCTCACCACCATCCTCTACCCTCACTCCACCATCCTCTCAACTCCGCACCACCCTCTCTCAGACTCGTTCCACCCCCACTCCACCCCCACTCCACCCCCACTCCACCACTGTAAACGAGTGGATCTGGTGTTCCAATGATGAATATCTGGATCACCTGAGCATTAGCCTCCCAGCTTATTTCACCTGATGATTAAACACCATTACGCTATCTGCAGGGGGTAGGGTAGGGTAGGGTAGGGTAGGTTAGGTTAGGTTAGGTTAAGGTAGGGTAGGGTAGGTTACGGTAGGGTAGGTTACGGTAGGGTAGGTTAGGTTAGGTTAGGTTAGGGTAGGGTAGGTTAGGTTAGGGTATGTTAGGTTACGGTAGGGTAGGGTAGGAGTAGGGTAAGAGAGCCAAATTGGAATTGAGTTAGGGTAGGTTAGGTTAGGGTAGGTTAGGTTACGGTAGGTAGGGTAGGGTAGGTTAGGTTAGGTTTCTCTAGCACCATCGTGTATTTATAACCAGTACACTAATATACACTACATCAAGCCTCTTAATATGCTGCCGTCAGTGTTGTGATCAAACATTCTGTCTTCTTCGCCCCTCTAGTAGACTACCTCCCTTAAACCTTCACTACTGAGACACCACTTGTAGTATGTTATTCTGCTGACGACTTTATTCAGTAGAGAGGCGGACCCCGTACACCAGTAGACTCTCTTATGCTGAGCCAACCTTCAGTTGAATGTATCCGTTGAAGTGAAAACTGTCCAACAAAATGAAAATCTCGACTTTGGACACAATTTTGTCTCTTAAGTATGGAATGAGGAGGGATATATTAGGTGTCCCAGAAATATGTCCCTCCCTCCCTGCTCTCTACATCCCTCCCTCCAACTCACAGTGTCTCAGGGAACAGGCAGGGAGTGAGGCAGGCAGGGACATTTTTCTGTGACACCCTATATATAGTTCTGTGTGAACTATGAGTTACTACGTGATGCTGTAACCCAACTTGGTCCTATGGAAGAGTACCAAGACTCCTCCAGGACCAGGAAGTCCTGAAGAGCGAGTAACCTACAGACACGTCATAACAAGGAAGACTGGGCTGAAATTAATTTAAAATAGATGTTGCAGTCGTTTTTGGTACCCGGATTATAAGTGGTGGTAATCAATGTAGGTATATGGTTGGAGATTTCTCTAGAGACTTGTATTTCAAATCTTGCGACAGTGTAGAGACTTTCCAGCGCTAGTCCAGCAACATTTTGAATTAAGGTTTGGCAAGTTGGTACCTCCCGAACGGGGATACCTCACTGGCCAGAGCTGAGAGGACACAGTCTCTCCCACGGGAGCACATAACTATTGCTCCCCGTAATACCTGAGATCCCTAGCCCGAGAATTGCTGTTCGACGCCACAACTGCATCCAGCCCATACGTGCACGAACTGATCGTTATAAGAACAGCCCAGTCCCAACCATTGTAAAAATTATCAATAACTTGTAATAAACAATTATTCACTCCCAGTAAATACTACTTCTTGCACTGTCACTATGTTGAAATGAACTGTAGTTTGAGCTTTTCCCCCATCTAGTTATTATATATCTTATGTTATATATGTTATGTTACTTGTATATTATTTGAAAATCGAAACCCATTCCCCAATTGTGTAACTGTATATTTTCAGCCTTCCGGCTGCTATGCTCTTTCAATAGACCGTTAGTTATTATTATTATTACACACACACACACACACACACACACACACTTATCCTCAACTACTGTACCATCTAAGATATTCGGCTCCTATTATACAATGTTGTTGTTGAAGTAGCGTCTACACGAGAAGCTTCAAGGCCACAGTAGTACTTTAAATTGATTGTGTGAGTATAGCCAGGGCACCTTATACGATAACCTGAGCAGGAAGTCTGAACTCTCTCGGGGTCATGCATAGTAGCGTGCATCTGCCAAAGGACATTTTTAGCCACTTTAATAAATTAGAAGCGTATATCTACGTATGGATATTTTTAGCCACTTGGGATTTTCATACATTAGAAGCGTATGAGTGTATGTGGGGAAAATGTTTTGGGAAATAAATTTTTCCTCTGTGCTGCATACGCTCTGAGTACTTTACAAGCGCCTGGGGGTGGTCCGGAGGCCTCAGACGCCTGCCAGGTATGTTGATTGCTCCCTTTACCGCCTCAGTCTCGACTGGACACAAACAAAATTCATATATATATATATATATATATATATATATATATATATATATATATATATATATATATATATATATATATATATATATATATATAAATTATGGTTTTCTGTGCTGTTAATGTCTCCAATGTTTAGATAAGGTCATTTTATTGTGATAACGCTCATGTTAGTGATTTTTTTTTTGGGGGAAATTTATTGGAAGAAGTTTATCATTTATTTCTTATTTTGTATGTTACATTTGTTCTTATGTCCCATCTACCACGACAATTACGGACAAGAGTCAACATTTCTTATGAGTGGAAAGCAAAGCGCTATTCGCGGCCCCAAAATACGTCGTATATACAGTATATTTATTTTTTATATACTTAAAAAAAATCAAACTTTCTAGATAAACTACTTAGGATCAGTTATGGATAATTTTAGGGGGAAAATATTTATATAATTTATTCGGGAACATTATGGTAGCAGTTTCATCTTTCTGCCACCTGTAGAACGGATCTTATAGGTAAATGATATACAATTTTTCGCTCGCTGTAAAATTTTTCACGGGCAGCCGAATGACTAGACGATGGGAGGAGGTGTTAAGGATGTGGATGGGAGGGAGGAAAACGGGTAGGAAGGAGGAGGGAGGGTGGGAGCCGGAAGTATCACATCTTGGTACTGTTTATGCTGAACTGCTATGGGTACACCACTGAGGTTCAAGGGCAGGTTAGGTTAGGTTAGGGTAGGGTAGGTTAGAGTAGGTTAGGTTAGGTCTTGTTACCATGGTGACTGTGTCCTTGTTACCATGGTGAGTTTGTCCTTGCTACCATGGTGAGTGTGTCCTTGTTACCATGGTGACTGTGTCCTT
Source organism: Homarus americanus (assembly GCF_018991925.1). Taxonomy (NCBI): domain Eukaryota; kingdom Metazoa; phylum Arthropoda; class Malacostraca; order Decapoda; family Nephropidae; genus Homarus; species Homarus americanus. Next base: position 21,597 of record NW_024711730.1, on the reverse strand, counting down.
GTTACCATGGTGACTGTGTCATTGTTACCATGGTGTGAGTGTCCTTGTTACCATGGTGACTGTGTCCTTGTTACCATGGTGACTGTGTCCTTGTTACCATGGTGACTGTGTCCTTGTTACCATGGTGACTGTGTCTTTGTTACCATGGTGACTGTGTCCTTGTTACCATGGTGACTGTGTCCTTTATTGTCTCATGGTGACCGTGTCCTTGTTACCATGGTGACTGTGTCCTTGTTACCATGGTGACTGTGTCTTTGTTACCATGGTGATTGTCCTTGTTACCATGGTGACTGTGTCTTGTTACCATGGTGATTGTGTCCTTGTTACCACATGGTGACTGTGTCTTTGTTACCATGGTGATTGTGTCCTGTTACCGTGGTGACTGTGTCCTTGTTGTCATGGTGACCGTGTCCTTGTTACCATGGTGACTGTGTCCTTGTTACCATGGTGACTGTGTCTTTGTTACCATGGTGATTGTGTCCTTGTTACCATGGTGACTGTGTCCTTGTTACCATGGTGACTGTGTCTTTGTTACCATGGTGATTGTGTCCTTGTTACCATGGTGACTGTGTCCTTGTTACCATGGTGACTGTGTCCTTGTTACCATGGTGACTGTGTCCTTGTTACCATGGTGACTGTGTCCTTGTTACCATGGTGACTGTGTCCCTGTTACCATGGTGACTGGTCCTTGTTACCATGGTGACTGTGTCCTTGTTACCATGGTGACTGTGTCTTTACCATGGTGATTGTGTCCTTGTTACCGTGGTGACTGTGTCCTTATTGTCATGGTGACTGTGTCCTTGTTACCATGGTGATTGTGTCCTTGTTACCATGGTGATTGTGTCCTTGTTACCATGGTGACTGTGTCCCTTGTTGTCATGGTGACTGTGTCCTTGTTACCATGGTGAGTGTGTCTTTACCATGGTGACTGTGTCCTTGTTACCATGGTGATTGTGTCCTTGTTACCATGGTGACTGTGTCCTTGTTACCATGGTGAGTGTCTTTGTTACCATGGTGACTGTGTCCTTGTTACCATGGTGATTGTGTCCTTGTTACCATGGTGACTGTGTCCTTGTTACCATGGTGAGTGTGTCTTTGTTACCATGGTGATTGTGTCCTTGTTACCATGGTGACTGTGTCCTTGTTACCATGGTGACTGTGTCCTTGTTACCATGGTGACTGTGTCCTTGTTACCATGGTGACTGTGTCTTTGTTACCATGGTGACTGTGTCCTGTTGTCATGGTGACTGTGTCCTTGTTACCATGGTGACTGTGTCCTTGTTGTCATGGTGACTGTGTCCGTTACCATGGTGACTGTGTCCTTGTTACCATGGTGACTGTGTCCTTGTTGTCATGGTGACTGTGTCCTTGTTACCATGGTGACTGTGTCCTTGTTGTCATGGTGACTGTGTCCTTGTTACCATGGTGACTGTGTCCTTGTTACCATGGTGACTGTGTCCTTGTTGTCATGGTGACTGTGTCCTTGTTACCATGGTGACTGTGTCCTTGTTACCATGGTGACTGTGTCCTTGTTACCATGGTGACTGTGTCCCTTGTTACCATGGTGACTGTGTCCCTGTTACCATGGTGACTGTGTCCTTGTTACCTTGGGGAGGTAAGGGCTAGGTGGGGAGCCAAAGGCTGCGTGGGGAGGTAAGGGCTAGGTGGGGAGCTAAAGGCTACGTGGGGAGCTAAGGGCTGGGTGGGAGGTGGGGGCTGGGTGGGGGAGCTAAGGGCTGGGTGGGAGGTAAGGGCTGGGGTGGGGAGCTAAGGGCTAGGTGGGGGAGGTAAGGGCTAGGTGGGGATCTAAGGGCTAGGTGGGGAGCTAAGGGCTAGGTGGGGAGGTAAGGGCTAGGTGGGGAGTAGGGCCTGGTAAACAGAAAGCCTTACCTGGAGGAGAAGTCACACTGCATGTACCTCTCTGATATGAGTGATGAAGGCCGATTTCTCCCCCAGCTACTGACGCTGAATAGTGAGGAGGAGAGAGAGAGGGAAGAAGGGAGGAAGAGGGAGAGAGAGGGAAGAAGGGAGGAAGGGAGGGAGGAAGGAGGGAAGGAGAGAGGAAATGAGGGAGGTCTTAGGTAAACACACATCGTTAATGTTCGAGCGACATTAAAACTGTGCCATAGCATTTAAGACCGGGCAAAGAAACTAGGTGACGTGTGACTCCCGATATGGTGTAGTAAACTACAGATATATATAATATTAAACATACTACTTTAATTGTTCTTTGTGTAGGATGGTGGGGTAGTGTAGGATGGTGAGTAGTATGGGATGGTGGGTAATATGGGATGGTGGGGTAGTGGGATGGTGGGGGTGGTGTAGGATGGTGGAGTAGTATGGGATGGTGGGGTAGTGTAGGATGGTGGGGAGTAGTGTAGGATGGTGGAGTAGTGGGATGGTGGGGTGAGTGTGGGATGGTGGGGTGGTGTGGGATGGTGGAGTGGTGTGGGATGGTGGAGTGGTGTGGGATGGTGGAGTGGTGTGGGATGGTGGGGTGGTGTGGGATGGTGGAGTGAGTGTGGGATGGTGGGGTGGTGTGTAGGATGGTGGGGTGGTGTGGGATGGTGGAGTGGTATGGGATGGTGGGGGTAGTGTAGGATGGTGGAGTGGTATGGGATGGTGGGGTGGTGTGGGATGGTGGAGTGGTATGGGATGGTGGAGTAGTGTAGGATGGTGGGGTAGTGTGGGATGGTGGGGTAGTGTAGGATGGTGGGTAGTGTAGGATGGTGGAGTAGTGTAGGATGGTGGATGAGTGTAGGATGGTGGGGTGGTGTAGGATGGTGGGGTAGTGTGGGATGGTGGAGTAGTGTAGGATGGTGGGAGTAGTGTAGGATGGTGGGGTGAGTGTAGGATGGTGGGGTAGTGTAGGATGGTGGGTGGTGTAGGATGGTGGGGTGTGTGGGATGGTGGGAGTAGTGTGGGATGGTGGAGTAGTGTGGGATGGTGGAGTAGTGTAGGATGGTGGGGAGTGGGATGGTGATAGTGTGATGGTGGGGTAGTGTAGATGGTGGGGTAGTGTGATGGTGGGGGAGTGAGGATGGTGGGAGGTGAGGATGGTGGGTAGGGTGTGGTGATGGTGGTGTGTGATGGTGATAGGGGTGATGGTGGGCAGTGTAGGATGGTGGAGTGTAGATGGTGGGGTGTAGGATGGTGGGGTAGGTAGATGGTGGAGTAGTGTAGGATGGTGGGGCAGTGTAGGATGGTGGGTAGTGTAGGATGGTGGAGTAGTGGTAGATTGGTGAGAGGTAGGATGGTGGGAGTAGTGTAGATGGTGGGGAGTGTAGGATGGTGGAGTAGATGGAGGAGTGGGGCAGGAGGATGGTGGGGAGTGTAGGATGGTGAGAGCATGAGGTGTAGACGGTGGAGCAGTGTAGAGGTGGGGGTAGTGTAGAGGTGGGGAGTGGATGGGAGGTGTGGGGAGTGTAGGATTGGGGGTAGGATGGTGGGGTAGTGTAGATGGTGGAGAGTGTAGGATGGTGGGGTAGTGTAGATGGTGGGGTAGTGTAGATGGTGGAGTAGGCAGATGGTGGGTAGTGTGGAGATGGTGGGAGATGGTGGAGCAGTGTGTGGGTAGATGGGGTGTGGATGGTGAGAGTGTGATGGTGGGGGTAGTGTAGGATGGTGGGGTAGTGTGGGATGGTGGGTAGTGTAGGATGGTGAGTAGTGTAGGGATGGTGGGGTAGTGTAGGATGGTGGGTAGTGTAGGATGGTGGGGTGGGTAGGATGGTGGAGTAGTGTAGGATGGTGGGGTAGTGTAGGATGGTGGGGTAGTGTAGGATGGTGGAGTAGTGTAGATGGTGGAGAGTGTAGATGGTGGGAGGCAGGATGGTGGAGTAGTGTAGGTGGTGAGGAGTGTAGGATGGTGGAGTAGTGTGGATGGTGGGGAGGTAGGATGGTGGGTAGTAGATGGTGGGGTAGTGTGAGGATGGTGGTAGTGTGGGATGGTGGAGTAGTGTAGGATGGTGGGGTAGTGAGGATGGTGGAGTAGTGTAGGATGGTGGGGTAGTGTAGGATGGTGAGTAGTGTAGGATGGTGGGTAGTGTAGGATGGTGGGTAGTGTAGATGGTGGCAGTGTAGATGTGAGTAGTGGGTGGTGGAGAGTGTAGGATGGTGGGGTAGTGTAGGATGGTGGAGGAAAGGTAGGAGGTGGAGGGTAGGATGGTGGGGCAGTGGTGATGGTGAGTAGTGTAGGAGGGATGGTGTGTGCAGATTGGTGGAGTAGTGTGATGGGGCAGTGTGGGATGGTGGGCAGTGTAGGATGGTAGTAGTGTAGGATGGTGGGTAGTGTAGACAGGGGTAGTGGGGATTGTGGTGTAGTGCGGATGGGGTAGTGTAGGATGGTGGGGCAGTGTAGGATGGTGGGAGAGTGTAGGATGGTGGGCAGTGTAGGATGGTGGGGTAGTGTAGGATGGTGGGCAGTGTAGGATGGTGGGGCAGTGTGGTAGGAGGGATGGTAAGTAGTGGAGGATGGTAGGAGGGGAGATGGTGGGTGAAGTGAGATGGTGGGGCAGTGTAGATGGTGGGGTAGGGCAGTGATGGTGGGGTGAGTGTAGGATGGTGGTAGTGAGTGGGGCAGTAGGATGGTGGGATAGTGTGGATGGTGGGGTAGTGTAGGATGGTGGGGTAGTGTAGATGGTGGAGTAGTGTGATCAGGGGTAGTGTAGGGATGGTGGGTAGTGTAGGATGGTGTAGTGAGTGGCAGTGCAGGATGGTGGGGTAGTGGGATGGTGGAGAGGTGTAGATGGTGGGGCAGTGTAGATGGTGGGGGGTAGTGTAGGATGGTGGGGCAGTGCAGGATGGTGGCAGTGCAGGATGGTGGAGCAGTGTGGGATGGTGGGCAGTGTAGTGATGGTGGGCAGTGCAGGATGGGCAGTGCAGGATGGTGGAGTAGGCAGGATGGTGATGGTGCAGGATGGTGGAGTAGTGTAGGATGGGGGCAGTGGAGATGGTGGGTAGTGTAGGATGTGGGGTAGTGGTAGGATGGTGGGGTAGTGTAGGATGGTGGAGTAGTGTAGGATGGTGGGGGTAGTAGGATGGTGGAGTAGTGTAGATGGTGGGGTAGTGTAGATGGTGGGGTAGTGTAGGATGGTGGGTAGTGTGTAGGGATGGTGGGAGGATGGTGGGTAGTGTGGGATGGTGCGGCGGTGTAGGATGGTGGGGTAGTAGGATGGTGGGGTAGTGCGTGGATGGTGGGGTAGTGTAGTGGATGGTGGGTAGTGTGGATGGTGTGGGTGAGGTGGGGTAGTAGGATGGTGGATAGTGTAGATGGTGGGGGTGCAGGATGTGGGGTAGGGCGGTGATGCAGGGCGGTGGGAGGGCAGTGGGATGGTGGGGTAGTGTGATGGTGTGGAGAGGCAGGATGGTGGGCAGTGGTGATGGTGGGCAGTGTGATGGTGGGGTAGGTGTAGGATGGTGGAGTAGTGTGGGATGGTGGGTGAAAGTGCAGGATGGTGTGGGGTAGGTAGGATGGTGGGGTAGTAGGATGGTGGGCAGTGGGATGGTGGGGTAGTGAGGTGGGGTAGTGTAGGATGGTGGGTAGTAGATGGTGGGTAGTGTAGGATGGTGGGGTAGGTAGGATGGTGGGGTAGTGTTGATGGGGGGTAGTGTAGGATGGTGGGTAGTGTAGGATGGTGGAGTGGTGTAGATGGTGGGGTAGCAGTAGGATGGTGGGGTAGTGTAGGATGGTGGGGTAGTGTAGGATGGTGGGAGTAGGAGATGGTGGGGGTAGTGTAGGATGGTGGGGTAGTGTAGGATGGTGGGGTAGTGTAGGGATGGTGGGGGCAGGTGTAGATGGTGAGTAGTGCAGGATGGTGGAGAGTGTAGATGGTGGGGCAGTGTAGGATGGTGGGGCAGTGTGGGATGGTGAGCAGGGGAGATGGTGTGGGGGGGGATGGTGGGGTAGTGTAGATGGTGGGTAGTGTAGATGGTGGGGTAGTGTAGATGGTGGGGTGCAGGATGGTGGAGTAGTGTAGGATGGGGTAGTGTAGGATGGTGATAGTGTAGGATGGTGGGTGGAGTGTAGGATGGTGAGTGTAGGTGATGGTGAGGAGGCAGTGTAGGATGGTGCAGTGTAGGATGGTGAGCAGTGTAGGATGGTGGGTGCGTAGGATGGTGGGGTAGTGTAGGATGGTGGATAGTGCAGGATGGTGGGCAGTGTGATGGTGGGGGCAGTGCAGGATGGTGGAGCAGTGTAGGATGGTGGGGCAGTGTAGGGTGGTGGGGCAGGTAGGTGGTGGAGCAGTGAGGACGGTGGGGTAGTGGTGATTGTGGGGTAGTGTAGATGGTGAGTGGCGTGGGGTGGGCAGAGATTTGCGGGCAGTGCAGACGGTGGGGCAGTGCAGATGGTGGTGGTGAGGTGGAGCAGTGTAGATGGTGGGTAGTGTAGATGGTGGGGTAGTGTGATGGTGTGGAGTAGGTAGATGGTGGGAGGTAGATGGTGGGAGTAGTGTAGGATGGTGGGGTAGTGTAGGATGGTGGGGTAGTGTAGGGATGGTGGGAGTAGTGTAGGATGGTGGGGTAGTGTGGTGGTGGGGTAGTGTAGGATGGTGGAGTGGCAGGGGATGGTGGGGTAGTGCAGGATGGTGGGGTAGTGTAGGATGGTGGAGTAGTGTAGGTGGTGGGTAGTGTAGGATGGTGGGTAGTGTAGGATGGTGGGGTAGTGTAGATGGTGGAGTAGTGCAGATGGTGTAGGATGGTGGGGCAGTGTAGGATGGTGGAGAGTGTAGATGGTGTAGTGTAGGGTGGTGGAAGTGGATGGTGGGTAGTGTAGGATGGTGGAGCAGTGTAGATGGTGAGTAGTGTGGGATGTGGGGTAGTGTAGGATGGTAGCAGCGGGATGGTGGGGGCAGTAGGATGCAGGGGCAGTGGATGGTGGGGCAGTGTGGTGAGTGCAGGAGCAGTGTAGTGGCTTGTGGGGTGCGAGGATGGTGGAAGTAGTGTGGATGGTGGGGGCAGTGAGGATGGTGGGGAAAGTGTGAGATTATGGGCAGTGTAGGATTGGTGGAGTAGTGTAGGATGGTGGAGTAGTGCAGGATGGTGGGGTGGGATGGTGGGCAGGGTAGGATGGTGTGCAGTGTAGGATGGTAGAAGTGTAGGATGGTGGGGTAGTGCAGGATGCAGGGGTAGTGACAGTGTGCAGGATGGTGGAGCAGTGCAGGATGGTGGGTAGGCTAGGATGGTGGAGCAGTGTAGGATGGTGGAGAGTGTAGGATGGTGGTGAAAGTAGGATGGTGGGGTAGTGCAGGATGGTGGAGAAAGTGCAGGATGGTGGAGTAGTGTAGGATGGTGGGGCAGTGTGGGATGGTGAGCAGTGAGGATGGTGGGGCAGTGTAGGATGGTGTGAGGATGCGGAGCAGTGTAGGGATGGGGAGCAGTGTAGGATGGTGGGGCAGTGTAGGATGGTGGAGCAGTGTAGGATGGTGGGGAAAGTGCAGGATGCAGGAGAAGTGTAGGATGGTGAATAGTGTAGGATGGTGGAGAGTGCAGGATGGTGGGCAGTGCGGATGGGGAGCTGTGTGGATGGTGGGTAGTGTAGGTGGTGGGGGTAGTGTAGGATGGTGGGGTAGTGTAGGTGGTGGGGTAGTGGTAGGGTGGTGGAGTAGTGCAGGATGGGAGGTGGATAGTGTAGGATGGTGGATATGTGATGGTGAGAAAGTGAGGATGGTGGGGTAGTGTAGGATGGTGGGCAGTGTAGGATGGTGGGGCAGTGTAGGATGGTGGGCAGTGTAGGATGGTGGGAGGCAGTAGGATGGTGGGGTAGTGTAGGATGGTGGAGAGTGAAGGCAGGGTAGTGTGGTGGGGTGCAGGATGGGGCAGTGTGGATGGTGTGGGCAGTGTAGGATGGTGGATAGTGCAGGATGGTGGGCAGTGTGGGATGGTGGGCAGTGTAGGATGGTGGGGCAGTGTAGGATGGCGGGGTATGCAGGATGGTGGGCAGTGTATGATGGTGGGTAGTGTAGGATGGTGGGCAGTGTAGGATGGTGATAGTGCAGGATGGTGGGCAGTGCAGGATGGTGGGCAGTGTACGGTGGGGCAGTGTAGATGGTGGGTAGTGTAGGATGGTGGGCAGTGTAGGATGGTGGAGCAGTGCAGGATGGTGGGGCAGTGCAGGGGATGGGCAGCAGGATGGTGGGGCAGTGTAGGATGCAGGAGGAAGTGCAGGATGGTGGGGTGAAGTGTAGGATGGTGGGGCAGTGTAGGATGCTGCAGGAGTATGAGTGCAGGATGGTAGTGTGGGACGGTGGGGTAGTGTAGACGGTGGGGCAGTGCAGGATGGTGATGTAGATGGTGAAGCAGTGTGGATGCGGGCAGTGAGGATGGTGATATGCAGGACGGTGGGGCAGTGCAGGATGGAGGAATAGCGGATGGTGGGCAGTGCAGGATGGTGGGCAGTGTAGGATGGTGGAGCAGTGTAGGATGGTGGGGTAGTGTAGGATGGTGGGTAGTGTGATGGTGGAGAAAGGGGTAGGATGGTGAGCAGTGTAGGATGGTGGAGAGTGCAGGATGGTGTGGGCAGTGTAGGATGGTGGAGCAGTGCAGGATGGTGAGCAGTGTAGGATGGTGTTGCAGGATGGTGGGGAGGCAGGATGGTGGAGCAGTGCAGGATGGTGGAGTAGTGCAGGATTTATGGTGGCATGGTGGGGCAGTGCAGGATGGTGGGGTATAATGGTGGAGTAGTGTAGGATGGTGGGGTAGTGTAATGGTGGATAAGTGTAGGATGGTGGGGTAGTGTAGGATGGTGGGGAGTGTAGGTGGTGAGAGTGTGGATGGTGGGGCAGTGTAGGGTGGTGGCAGTGTAGGATGGTGGGAGTGTAGGAGGTGGGGTAGTGTAGGGGTGGTGAGCAGTGTAGGATGGTGGAGTAGTGTAGGATGTGGAGAAGTAGGATGGTGATAGTGAGGATGGTGGGGTAGTGCAGGATGGTGGCAGTGTAGGATGGTGGGGCAGTGTAGGATGGTGGGGTAGTGTGATGGTGGGTAGTGTAGGATGGTGGGGTAGTGGATGGTGGAGTAGTGAGGATGGTGAGCAGGAGTGATGGGATAGTGTAGGATGGTGGGTAGTGTAGGGTGGTGGAGTAGTGCAGGATGCAGGAGAGTGTAGATGGTGGTAGGGTATTGTGGTGTAGGGTGGGGGTAGGTGCAGGGTGGTGGAGTAGTGGATGGAGAGAGGATGGTGGAGTATGAAGGGTGGAGCAGTGTAGGATGGTGGGGGTAGTGTAGGATGGTGGAGGCGGGATGGTGAGTAGTGTAGGATGGTGGAGGTAGGGATGGTGGGGTAGTGTAGGATGGTGGAGTAGTGTAGGGGATGGTGGATAGTGTAGATGGTGGGTAAGTGTAGGATGGTGGAGTGTATTGAGAGTAGGATGGTGTAGTCTCAGATGGGGATACATAGAGGAAGCAAGGCACAAATGTATAATAACCACCCAGCCCCAGTTCACCCAGCCCCAGTTCACCCACCCAGCCCCCAGTTCACCCAGCCCAGTTCACCCCCAGTTCCCAGCCCCCCAGCCCCCCAGTTCACCCAGCCCCCAGTTCACCCAGCCCCCAGTTCACCCAGCCCCCAGTTCACCCCCACCCAGCCCCCCAGTTCACCCAGCCCCCCAGTTCACCCAGCCCCAGTTCACCCACCCAGCCCCAGTTCACCCACCCAGCCCCCAGTCACCCAGCCCCCCAGTTCACCCACCCAGCCCCCAGTTCACCCCCCAGCCCCCAGCCCCCAGTTCACCCACCCAGCCCCCAGTTCACCCAGCCCCCAGTTCACCGCACCCAGCCCCCAGTTCACCCACTCCAGCCCCAGTTCACCTCAGCCCCCCAGTTCACACTCCAGCCCCCAGGTTCACCCACCCAGCTCCCCAGTTCACCCACCCAGCCCCCCCAGTTCACCCACCCAGCCCCCCAGTTCACTCCAGCCCCCCAGTTCACACCCAGCCCCAGTTCACTCCACCCAGCCTCTGTTCACCTTACACCCAGCCTGCTCACCCACCCAGCCCCCCAGTTCACTCCACCCAGCCCTATTCCATCCTAGAGGATATTCTTGTCGACGAGGGACTTTGGCGGGTGTCTATTTTATCTTGTTTTTGTTTAGTTTACTTTGGTTTTTCCGCTTGTTTGCCTCCTACCTTTCAGCTGAGTCGACTCTCACTCTGAAGGCATTGTTGTGATGCACTGTGTAAGGTGACGGGCCATATGAGAACATTGTCAGTTGTGTGTGTGTGTTACAATATGATATGTCGATGTCACAACACTCTGTCGATGTCACAACACTACCCGACGTCACTACACTACCTGACACGTCACTACACTACCAATATGTCACAACACTACCGACACGTCACTAGACCACTAACATGTCACAACACTACCCAACATGTCACTACACTACCATGTCACAACACTACCTCGACATGTCACCATATCATTGTCACACCACCCGACACACCACTACCTGTCAACACTATATGTCACTAACTACCGGATGTCAACACTACCGACATGTCACTACACTAACTAACATGTCACAACACTACTTCGACACCGCCACTACCCAACATGTCACTGCCTGTTGCAATGGGTTGTGGTATGTTGCAATGGGTTGTGGTGTTGCAATGGGTTGTGTTGTGTTGTAATGGGTTGGTTGTTGTAATGGGTTGTGTTGTGTTATAATGGGTTGTATTGTGTTGTAATTGGTTGCGTGTTGTAATGGGTTGTGTTGTGTTGTAATGGGTTGGGTTGTGTTATAATGTTATGTTGTAATGGGTTGTGTTGTTTTGTAAATGGGTTGTGGTTGTAAATGGCTGTGCTATGTTGTAATGGGTTGTGTTGTGTTGTAATAGGTTGTGTTGGGTTGTAATGAGTTGTGTTGTTGTAATGGGTCAGGCTGTGTTATAACGGGTTGTGCAGGGTAATGGGTCATGTTGTTTTGTAATGGCTGTGTTGTTGTCATGGGTCAGGCCGGGTTGTAATGGGCTGTGTTGGTTTTGTAATGGGTTGTGTTGTGTTATAATAGGCTGTGTTGTGTTGTAATGGGTTGTGTTGTGTTGTAATGGGTTGTGTTGTGTTGTAATGTTTTGTGTGGTTTTGTAATGGGTTGGTTGTAATGGGTAGGTTGTAATGGGTTGTGTTGTGCTGTAATGGGTTGGGTTGTGTTATAATAGGTTGTGTTGTAATGGGTTGTGTTGTGTTAGTAGGTTGTGCTAGGTTGTAATGGGTTCTGTTGTGTTATAATAATGTTATGTTGTGTTGTAATGGTTTTATGTTGTGTTGTAATGGGTTGTGTTGTTATATAAGTTAGGCTGTAATGGGTTGGTGTTTTGTAATGGGTTGTGTTGTTGTAATGGGTTGGGTCAGCTGTAATGGTTGTGTTCGTGTAATGGGTTGTGTTGTGCTGTAATAGGTTGTGTTGTTGTAATGGGTTGTTGTTGTAATGGGTTGTGTTGTTGTAATGGGTTGTGTTGTCCTGTAATGGGTTGTGTTCGTGTAATGGGTTGTGTTGTGCTATAATAGGTTGTGTTGTGTTGTAATAGGTTGTGTTGTTGTAATGGGTTGTGTTGTGTTGTAATAAGGAACACTTTACAACGCTCTCCTCCTTACGGAGCTCCCAACAAATAAGGAACACTTTGCACTCTATTGATTAGCGAATTGGTCTTTACTTGACTATTCATATGGAATAGACTTGGCCTCACCTCATGCACTTACAAGAAGCGTGGAGTAGACTCGGCCTCACACACTCCACGGTCATGTGGAGTAGACTCTGCTCACACTCTCACAATTAGGGCCATGTGGGAGTAGACCACCTCACCCAAAGGCCATGTGGGAGACTCGGCCTCACACACCACAAGAAGGCCATGTGGGAGACTCGACCACACGCTCACAAGACAGCCAGTGGAATAAGACTCTGACCTTACTACACAGCCATGGAATAGACTCGACCTCACACTCTTACTAGAAGGCCAGTTAATTGGTTGAAGGGAAATGTGCTAAGGATTTTCTCTTTATTATCAAACTGTTGTCTGAACGAACTATTCCTTTATACTGACCAAAGTCTATGGATAAAACCGTGTTAATACTAGTTCCTTGTAGTGTTAAACTGTTGGTAATAGTGAGGATGTTATAAAGCGGAAATTTTACGAAATAAACCGTTCACAATTTTTCTCTCTCTTTTCCTTGCCAGGTTGAGTTCTTGTTGAGCCTCAGGTGATCTCGACGCGGGCCTTGTAGTACCCGACGTCACCATGGAGATATTGACACTAGCGGGCGCGAGACCACCACACGAGGACGTACCCATGGACCTCACCACCAGTAGTCGCCGTCAGCTAGTACTTCACCACTCCTCTTGGTCACATCTCAGGGAAGACTCCAAGCACCGGATGGAAACTGTCCTACAGCCCATCACCAAGCTGCCTGCAGACGCCATGATGGTGCGCTCCTCTCAGACATCTGCCAGTCGGTATATCCCACACCAAAGAAAAGACATTGTCACGCGCTTTCTTCCCCGCCCTTCATCCGCTAACTCTCCGCCCTCCTCCACAGCCTGGGATGTCTCCTGTTTATTTACGTCAGAAGTGGGGTGTAAGAGAGCAAGACTGGAGTCACCAAAACCATCTGATTTGGTCTGTGATTTAGATGTCCGGCCACCGTCCGCAGAGGACAAGAATACCACTACCACTACCGTCATCACCAGCAGCAGCAGCGGCGGAAGCGACAAGCGGCAAGGGTTGGGGGCGGGGCCGGCCAGGGGTAATGGTGATGTAGTGGAGGCCGGAGAAGGCGTAAGTCAGTCAGTCATGAGGCCGCGACAGAGGCAACGCTCGCCACACGCGGGAACCTCCTCGGTCGGGAGTCCTGCCGGGATAGGAACCAGTGACAGTGATATCGTGCCGGGTAGCTGCTCCACTCACCGCCTCCCTGCAGCTACAGACCTCGACCGCCGCCCAAGGTCTGCTTCCTCCGGCCGCTCTCAAGGACACTGAGGCCCTGCTTGCAGCGGTCCAGCAGTCCCAAATGCTCTACTACACGTACTGCTCTCAGCTGATCCAGAACCTGAGGGCAGCCAGCTGGAGCAGCAACAACAGAAGCGTCTCCACCACCATACCCGACTGGATTAAGGAGGCCGAGGTGGAGAAAAACATCCACCTCGAGGACAACAAGTCCTACGAGTACGAGGAGGACACTGAGGACGACTTGAACGTGGCAGATGAAGACCGACTAACTGAACTAAACTCCATCCTCCGGGCGAGACTAAACTCCCAGGTAATGTGGAGCCTGCGTATGGTGACTCTGGCGTGTGGTGGACTCTTGTGTTAACTATCATGTGTATGTTGACTGTCATGTGTATGGTGACTGCCTTGTGTTAACTGTCATGTGTATGGTCACTGTAATGTGTATGGTCACTGTCATGTGTTGTATGGTGACTGTCATGTGTACGGTGACTGACATGTGTTGAATGGTGACTGTCATGTGTTGAATGGTGACTGTCATGTGTTGTATGGTGACTGTCATGTGTTAACTGTCAGGTAATGACGAAAATTACGGTGTTATTTATTGAGACTTTAGCAAAGCGTTTGACAGAGTCGCATTAGAGGCCGAGAAAGTTAGGGTGCACGAGGGGAAAGTTTTATATTGATAAAAGCATGACTCACCGTTAAAACACAGAGGTTCAGCGTAGATGGCGTTAAATATGTGTGAGGCTGTGTAACCAGTGGGGTTCCCCAGGGCCGCACCTTGTTCATAATCTACATAAACGATCTAGATACTGGGATCAGCAGTGACATAAGCAAGTTTGTGGATGACACCAAAATAGGGCGGCAGATTAATTCAGGCAGGATGCAAATGCACTACAGGAGGATTTAAATAAACTGCAGGAGTGGTCAGAAAAATGGCAAATGAAATTCAACACCAGCAAGTGCAGCGTAATAAATATTGAAGAACAAATGCATACAGCCTACAACATCAACCTAGAGAAGTCGACCTGTGAAGAGACTTAGGGGTGATGACCCGGACCTACGGCCTAGAAAACAGTGCGTTAATGTTCGAAATATGGCAGAGTATTGGGTTTTATATCTAGAAGTGTAAGTAATAAGAGTGCGGAGGTCATATTGCAACTATATCTTGCGCTAGTCAGGCCGCACCTCGATTATGCTGGTTCAGTTCTGGTGCCCTTATTATAGAATGGATATCAATCACTGGAATCGGTGCAGCGAAGAATGACGAAAATGATTCCGGGACTTAGAAACCTTCCAGATCAAGAGAAATAAAGAAACTAAACTTGCATTCTCTAGAAGACGAAGAGTGCGGGAGATATGATAGAAATTTAAGTGAAAGGAATCAAGGATATAGATAAAGTTCTTATAATATCCGAGCAGGATAGGACTGTAGCAACGGATTTAAGTTGGATAAGGTTAGGTTAGGAGGAGGATAGGGATGAACCGGTTCACAAATAGGGTGGTGGACGAGTGGAACAAGCTTAGCAACTTTGTAGTAAGTGCTGGAACTCTGGAAAGTCTTATAAGGAGGCTCGATGGATGATAGAGTGGTAGTAACTCTCGACAGGAGCTGCCATGCACAGGCCAACCGGCCTATTGCAGACTCCTTATTTTCTTATGTTCTTATGTTTGTATGGTGACTGTGATGTGTATAGTGACTGTGATGTGTATGGTGACTATGATGTGTTGTATGGTGACTGTGATAAGTTGTATGGTGACTGGTATGTTGTATGGTGACTGTGATGTGTATGGTGACTGACATGTGTTATATGGTGACTGTCATGTGTAGTATGGTGACTTATGTGTTGTATGGTGACTGTTATGTGTATGGTGACTGTCATGTGTATGGTGACTGTCATGTGTTGTATGGTGACTGACATGTGTTGTATGGTGACTGTTATGTGTTGTATGGTGACTGTTATGTGTTGTATAGTGACTACTGCTGTAGGCGGTGACTGTTGTGTTGTATGGTGACTGTTGTGTGTATGGTGACTGTCGTGCGTATGGGGTACTGCGTGTTGTATGGTGACTGGAGGTGTATGGGACTGGTGTTGTATGGTGACTGACATGTGGTGGTGACTGTCATGTGTAGTATGGTGACTGTTATGTGTTGTATGGTGACTGTCATGTGTTGTATGGTGACTGACATGTGTTATATGGTGACTGACATGTGTTGTATAGTGACTGTCGTGTGTTGTATGGTGACTGTCATGTGTTGTATGGTGACTGACATGTGTTGTATGGTGACTGCGTCTTGTTTGTATGGTGACTGTTATGTGTTGTATGGCACTGCGCGGTGACTGTCATGTGTATGGTGACTGTTGTGTTGTGCGGTGACTGCCGGTGTTGTATGGTAACCCTAAGGTGACTCATTTGTTGTATGGTACTCATTTGTTGTATGGGGAATGGGACAACTGGCGCCATCTGGCCGCAGCCCAACTGGTTGCGGGAACTCGCCGGGCCGACTGGCCGCCGACTGGGGGTAAACTACAAACGCCTATTTTGCGCTCTGTGTTAGGTTAGGTTAGGTTAGGTTAGGTTAGGTTAGGTTAGGTTTGCTTGGTTAGGTGTCAACGAAGTTCCATATGGCGGCCAGTCGGTCGGGGCGAGCTGCCGCGGCTATTTTGGGCCAGATGACGGCGGCTTGTCCAGACCCTGTTGTATGGTGACTCATTTGTTGCATGGTGACTCATTTGTTGCATGGTGACTCATTTGTTGTATGGTGACTCATTTGTTGCATGGTGACTCATTTGTTGTATGGTGACTCATTGTTGTGTGATCTGTTGTATGGTGACTCTCATTTGTTGTGTCGTGACTCATTTGTTGTATGGTGACTCATTTGTTGTATGGTGACTCATTTGTTGTATGGTGACTCATTTGTTGTATGGTGACTCATTTATTGTATGGTGACTCATTTATTGTATGGTGACTCATTGTTGTATGGTGACTCATTTGTTGTATACTCATTTGTTGTATGGTGACTCATTTGTTGTATGGTGACCTGTTGTGTGGTGACTCATTTGTTGTATGGTGATTCATTTGTTGTATGGTGACTCATTTGTTGTATGGTGACTATTTGTTGTATGGTGACTCATTTATTGTATGGTGACTCATTTGTTGTATGGGGTCTCATTTGTTGTATGGTGACTCATTTGTTGCATGGTACTCATGTATTGTGACTCATTGTTGTATGGTGACTCATTTGTTGTGTGGCGACCATTTGTTGTATGGTGACTCATTGTTGTATGGTGACATTTGTTGTATGTGACTCATTTGTTGTAGGTGACTCATTTATGTATGGTGACTCATTTGTTGTATGGTGACTCATTTGTTGCATGGTGACTCATTTGTTGTATGGTGACTCATTTGTTGTATGGTGACTCTCATTTGTTGTGTGGTGACTCATTTGTTTATGGTGACTCTTTTGTTTGGGTGACTCATTGTTGTATGGTGACTCATTTGTTGTATGGTGACTCATTTGTTGTATGGTGACTATTTGTTGTATGGTGACATGTTGTCATTTGTTGTATGGTGACTCATTTGTTGTATGGTGACTCATTTGTATGGTGACTCATTTGTTGTATGGTGACTCATTTGTTGTATGGTGACTCATTTGTTGTATGGTGACTCATTTGTTGTATGGTGACTCATTTGTTGTATGGTGACTCATTTGTTGTATGGTGACTCATTTGTTGTATGGACTCATTTGTTGTGGTGACTCATTTGTTGTATGGTGACTCATTTGTTGTATGGTGACTCATTGTTGTATGGTGACTCATTTGTTGTATGGTGACTTGTTGTGACCTCATTTGTTGTGTGGTGACTTATTGTTGTATGGTACTCATTTTTGTATGGTGTTATTTGTTGTGGACTCATTTGTGGTTGTTGTATGGTGACTCATTTGTTGTATGGTGACTCTCATTTGTTGGTTTGTTGTATGGTGACTCTATTTGTTGTATGGTGACTCATTGTTGTATGGTGACTCATTTGTTGTATGGTTATGGTCATGACATGTATAATGAAATGATTTAGGCAGATCTTTTCCTGGTTTGTGTGTGTGTGTGTGTACTTCACTGTGCTAATTTATGTATGTATGTGACAACGGGGAGCCAGACCTGCCCCTGGCTCAACGCTTACCACATTCTACTGGCTGTGTGTGTGTGTGTGAGACGGCAAAAGTAGTTTTAATGTCACTGTACTTATATGGCTCCTTCCTCCCACCTCTCTCTCTACCTATAAGACCATTAGTTCTTCCTCGCCTCATCAAATAAAAAAAAAAGGTAATTACTGAACGCCAGGCCGTCCTCTCCATAGCTCCTCAGGCAGTAGTGGCCGCAGTCTCACGAAGTCTTTGAATATGTGTGTGTTTTACCTTCACAGTGGATTATAGGGTATACAATATACATACATACATACATACATACATACATACACCAGAGCTGAGATGAGACTTAAATATGGGGAAGCAGCTGATTGGTCCTAAGCTTCGTTGCCGTGATGGTGTTAATGCGGCGACGATGTTACGCTGAGACTTTTACCTGTAGTGAAACCAATCTAACCTCTCCTAAACCTAACTGAAACCTAACCTAACCTAACTTAACCTCAACCAAACTAACCTAACCTAACCTCAACCAAACTAACCTAATTATCAAAGGTTTACGTAAATTTCATCTCACTTGTGATTTAAAGAAGGTATTTAGTTACAGTATAGTCTCAATGTGACTCTGATTCCATCTTGAGAATAATTAACTTATGCTATAGTTTAGGTTAAAAGTACTGTACTAGAGTCAAACTTAGATACGCTCCATCGAGACTTTCACCTCTAGCCTTCGTGTGTTGGTTTAATGTTGCCGTTGAGCGATTTTGGGGCTCATTCAACAACGTTCAATTTCAATTTCAATTGTTTATTCCGATAGAGGAAGGGATCCGCTGTCACTAGGTACCCTGTACAATGACACCAGAAGCATCTGGCAAGTGTGACAAGTATACAGTATAAATATTATAAAGGGGCTTACTAAAGCCTAGGAAGGAAGGATATTCCTTAACACATAATCAATGTTATACATAATATCTGGCCAGTATGGGGAGGATCATCGTTCCGTCAGGGAGTGGTGTGTTAGCAGGTCACGGAAGCGTTGTGTGACATTCAACAACGTTCTGGTTTTAAAGAGAAAATTTGTGAATTTAAAGGATATTTAATGAACCCTAAGCAACTTCGGTGTTGATTTTAAGAAAGTTTGATATTTAGGTTTAGGTGACCTGATTTAAGGGATTTGGGATGATTTTATTTTTCTATTTATTATTTTTTTTTTTTTTATGAGATTAGCCCACCCGGGCACAGGTCACTGACCCACATCGGGGCGTAGGGGCGAAAATGTAAATAATAAAATAATAATAATAATAATAAACAAAATCAAAACTTAATCAATAGTGAGAAACAATATATGTATGTTGTGTTGTCATGTAAGAGAAACAATTGAGACCCTGCAATTGTGTGTAAATGAGGCAGAAAGTCAGATCATCAACCTGGACTTGGTCATATGGCAGCAGGGTCTACCATGACACATATCTTCCCAGGGGCAGTACCCCTCCCTTCCTCCGACCCATCCTCCCCTCCCTCCCTCCCTCCTCCTCCTCCTGCCTGAAGGTCATGCTACATAACGGCTCACCTAACCTGCCTACCTATGCACACCTGTTGATTACATACAGGAGAAGATTGATTGTTACACACATAGAGAGAGAGAGAGAGAGAGAGAGAGAGAGAGAGAGAGAGAGAGATCAAACAACGTTATATAAAAACACCCCGTCCAGTTGTTAAATACCTGCATCTCATCACTCATTAAAAGGGCTGAAATATCTGAGCCAATTACCACACTGTGACACATTCAGGTGATTTACAGTGATGGTATCCTTCAGTACGGGCTCATCTACCTGCCCACAAGGCCACACTAACTTTCTATTTTTGGTTATCTTACCTGAACCGTGAACAAGTGGTTACCATATGCTAATGAGCAGTGTGTAAATCACCTGGTGAGATCGATCGCGAGAGAGAGAGAGAGAGAGAGAGAGAGAGAGAGAGAGAGAGAGAGAGAGAGAGAGAGAGAACATAAGAATGGAGGGAAACTATAGCGGGCCTATTGCCCATATCTGCAGTCCCATTTACACTCAACCCTATTGCTCATATATCCACCCAACCGCTTTGAAGCTATCCAGCGGACTCGAGTTAATGATATGTTTGGCAACTTGTTCCACTCGTCCTCTATGTTTACAAATCATCGTTTACTCATTTCGTGCCGAAATCTAAATCTAACTATTAAACCATTGTTACGAGTTCGCTCCTGGTTGGATAGTGAGTACCTTGTTATATCACCTTTGTGTAACCCTGACTTCCATTTATACACCTCGATCATATCGCCTCTCACTCTGCTCTGAGGGAGTGCAAATTAAAAGCTTTTAGCCTGTCTCTACTCAATGTTCCTAATGCCCGATTAGTCTTGGTTATTCTCCTCTGAATTCCTAGGATTCTATATCCATTCTGTAATTCGTGACCGATTTGACTGCGTAATCCAAGTGAGGTCTCACAAGCGTAAGATATAGTTTTAGGATGACCTTGCTAGTCTTGTAACTAACACTCCTTTGTATGAACCCAAGTACTTTATTAGCCTTGTTTCTGAGCAAATACACATTGTTTACTTGGCTTAAGTTCCTACTTATCATTACTCCTAAATCTTTCTCTCAGTCGCATTTCTCTATAACATCGTTGTTCATCTGGTATCTGGTTTCTGTTTACATCTCCTAGACTAAGTACTTTACATTTGTCTACATTAAATTTCATCTGCCATTTTTCAGACCATCTGGTTTGTTTCGATTCTGTAGTTTTGTAGAGTCCTCATCTTCAATTACGTCCTATTTTAGTGTCAAAGGGGAAGAGAGAGACTTTTGGTGTTTGTTTTGTTTAGTAGTAGACGGGGATAGTAAACCTGACACTATGGTATAATAGGCCCCAGGTTTTCTTTTTACACACACCGTTTATTATTATTATTATTATTACACACACACACACACACACACACACAGGACAAACCAGTTTCCTCCACATAACCAAATTACTGGTGAAAGACCTGTCAACTTGGGCCACCTTTCGCCCTCCCCTTCCTCTTCCCGCCCCCGTGGGAGTGGTCCGGGAGTTATGGTACAGTAAATAATAGGAGCTATTCAGTAAGGTCTTGACGTGACCTAGACCTGATGGTGGCATTACTTGGACCCCATACTGCACTTTATACATTGATGGCAGACAGGTGTAGCCTCACTTAATGACGGGGTCACCTTAATGATGTGGTGGTCCTGCAGGTTGGCACAATTACAACACACTAACCTTCTACAAGACCAAATTTCCCTCAAACGGTCCAGGTGAGAACAGGCCGTCCTTCCACTTAACAACATAAAGATGGTCGCCTGAATAAAGTTAAAGTTTATCCAAGAGTTAACGTACCTAGAACACTTTCTCTTGACTCTACAGTACTGTAGGTCAGGAGAGAGTATCTCGCCCACTCTCATTAGAGAGGAAGTCACCATCAACAGGCGGTGATCAACCTGTTGCGCAACCTGGACGGGGGCGGGGGTAATACTTGTTTTATATACAGGACATGCCTGCAACTACACCTTTCTCTCCCACACCTGTCTCCCCTCACGCCTGTAGGCCCTCACACCTGTCGCCCTCACACCTGTCGCCCTCACACCTGTCGCCCCAAACGTCTCACACCTGTCGCCTCTCACACTTGTCTCCTCACACCTGTCGTCCTCACACCTGTTTTCCTTGTCCACCTATTCTCCCCTTCACACCTGTCGCCCCTCACACCTGTCTTCTTCACACTTGTCTCCTCACACCTGTCGCCCTCACACCTGTCGCCCCCACACACCTGTCTCCACACCTGTCGCCCTCACACTTGTCTCCCCACACCTGTCGCCCCTCACCTGTCGCCCCACACCTGTCGCCCTCACCTGTCGCTCCTCACACCGTCGCCCTGGCTAACCTGTCTCCTTCCACACCTGTCGCCCTCACACCTGTCTCCTTCCCACACCTATCGCCCTCACACTGCCCCCACACCTGTCGTCCTCGCACCTGTCGCCCCATACCTGTCGCCCTCACACTTGTCTCCTCTTACACCTGTCGTCCTCAAACCCGCCCTGCACACCTGTCTCCTTCACACCTGTCGCCCTCACACTTGTCTCCTTCCGCCACTGGTCTGCCCCACACCTGTCCTGCTCCTGGCACCTGTCGCCCCTCAGTACCTGTCGCCTCATCACCTGCCTGCCTCACACCTGTCTCCTTCACACATGTCGTCCCTCACACTTGTCTCCCTCACACCTGTCTCCCCTCACACCTGTCTCCCTCAGGACTCTGTTTCACATGTCGCCCTCACACCTGTCGCCCCTCACCTGTCTCCTATACCTGTCTCTCAGACCTGTCTCCTTCACACCTGTCTCCCTCACAACCTGTCTCTTTATTTGTCTCCCCACACCTGTCGCCCTCACACCTGCTCCCTCACACCTGTTGCCCTAACACCTGTCCCCACACCTGTCTCCAGCAATACGTAACTTGAACAGCTAATACCAA